>NC_057803.1:572315061-572421904 GCF_018294505.1 Triticum aestivum | reverse complement strand
CACTCGGGGGCTTAGCTGCAGTCCAAGCACTCGCCTAAGTTTATCAAAATCCTACCGAGTGGTAAGCCAGCCTTCCACTCGGAGGCTTAGCTGCAGCTTCGTGCTCGCCTAAGTTATAAAAATCCTACCGAGTGACGAGCGATCCTCTCACTCGGGGGCTTAGCTGCAGTCCAAGCACTCGCCTAAGTTTATCAAAATCCTACCGAGTGGTAAGCCAGCCTTCCACTCGGAGGCTTAGCTGCAGCTTCGTGCTCGCCTAAGTTATAAAAATCCTACCGAGTGACGAGCGATCCTCTCACTCGGGGGCTTAGCTGCAGTCCAAGCGCTCGCCTAAGCACAGGCACCTTGCTCTGAATCTGCATAAGACATTTTGAGCCAAAGGCAATCATATTCAAGCGCCAAATTCAAGTTTGAATCGATATTTAAAGGAACCGAAAGTGCTCAGGCGTCAAGCCTGTTAAAGTTTGTCGGTTACAATTCCACTCGGCATACCGAGGCAAATTTAAAGAGTCGAGCCAGAAGAAGTTTTTTACCCCTCCTGCGGAGGGCTGGAAGGTGCAACGAATTCATCAAGGTCAATTCCGTCGGCGATCCGAGTGGCGGCTGCAAGGAAAGTCTCCATGAAGGACCTGAAGTCGTGCTTCTTGGTATTGGCCACCCGAAGGGCCGCCAGCTTCTCCTCTCGTGCATCTTTGCAGTGGACTCGGGCCAGACACAGAGCGACATCTGCACCACACCGAGCCGAGGACTTCTTCCACTCTTGCACTCGACCAGGGATCGTGTTCAAGCGGGCCATCAACGACTCAAGGTCATTCTGAAGTGTCTCCTCAGGCCAGAGCGTCGAGTCGATGCGAGATATGGCAGCCTTCAGCCTTGCGAGATAGTCCACTACAGCTGCAACATGCGACTCCAGTCGGAAGACATCCATGGCAACTTCGTCGTTCACCGGAGAATTGACAGGGTCAAGGTTTGGCTCCAGTCGACTGGTTTCTTCCTCAAAGTTTTGACAAAATTCTGCAAGGATGATCATTAAGTCAAAGAGATAGTCGAATGGAAAAGGCCACAATTGGAAATATTTACCAAACATGAAGATCTACCTTCAAGCATAAGAAACAGCTTCTTGGCAAGGCCGCTCAGGAAGGTTTCCAGTCCAGTTTTCTTCTCAGCCAATTTGCTGACTTGGTCGGTCAGGGCAGCTTTGTCAGTTCTCAGTCGACTGACCTCCTTGTTGGCAATCCCAAGAGCAGTTTTCAGATTGGTATTGTCTTGTTCGAGCTTGGTGACTGAAGCCAACTTCTCGTCAGCAAGCTTGGTCTTCTCAGCTAGCTCAAGGTCTTTCTTCTGCTGGGCCTCCCTTACCTTACCTGCAAGTTACAGCAAGATCAGATGCCGAAACTAGCAAGAGGAAAAGCAGTCGTCAAGGTCTCACCAAACATACCTTCAGTCTCCTCCTTCGCCTTTGTCAGCTTCTCCTGAACCAACTTCAAGCTCAGCTCGACTTGAGTATGTTTCTGTTCTAGCTCTGAGTAGCGAGCCACAAGATCACAGGAGTTCTGCGAAGAATCAATCGACTAAACGTCAAAAATAATTCACTTCCGAGTGAAAAAGGGAAAAACACAAGTTTCTAAGACTACAGCCGAATACAAGCATTCGACCGTAGTCTCGGGGACTACACCCAGTGGGTGCACTCAGCGTGCCCCCACTAATCCTGTTGAAGACAAAGTCGACCAGTCGACCTCAAAAAAAAAAAACTCTAAGACTGTGATCAACTGCAAGCAGTCGACCACAGTCTCGGGGACTACACCCAGTGGGTGCACTCAGCGTGCCCCCACCGGTTTGCGAAATCCAGTCGACCAGTCGACTGACAGAGAGATTGACATCATAAAGCCTAAGGCCGACTGCCAGCAGTCGACCTTAGCCTTGGAGACTACACCCAGCGGGTGCACTAAGCGTGCCCCCGCTAACACGGAGTTTATTCGACACACCCAGCGGGTGACTAATATAAATCCCGGAAAAGAAAAGTTTTTGATAGCATATCCAACAGAACAAACAGCAGTCGACTGACCTGGACATTGCTTTGGAGGGCAGAGCTGGCGTCATAAGCTGCCTGGCTCGCGTCCCGGATAGTCTTCAGCTGCTTCATCATGAGTCCCGCCTGGCGTATTGCCTCCTTCGCTGCGCCAGCTTGGTCCTCTGGGACGTGGTGAGTTGTGAAGAGGGAGGGCGGCTGAGCACTCGTCAGTGGACTCGCGAAGGACACCGTGTGTCGAGTGGTGTTCCCTTCCTCCACAGTCAGAGTCTCAGGCGCCATCGCATCCTGAGGCACCTTACTAGCGGGCATTTTCCGACTCTCCCTGCGCGCCAGCAGTTCTTCATCCTCGTCGTCGTCCGGAAGATCGATAACAGTGTTGGGTGGAGCTGCGGAAAAGGGTCAGGATCAGAGATCGCGAGTCAGTCGACTAAGAATGGTATTAAGAACACAGCACCTGGATTCGAAGTGGCTGCATCCTCCATCTCGTGGTCGTCGGCCCGGGCCGAGGTCTCAGAAGTAGCGGCGCTGCAACTCCAAAGGATCAGTCGACTAACCTCAGCGTCAACCAAAGACAAAGTTCGCACAGAATAAGAAAATATGAGCAACACAATTACCCTGAAATGGTGGGGATGGACACCTTCATCTTCGGCAAGAGCTTGGTCGGCTTCGATGAGGCCGCCCTGGGCTGCTTCGGCGCCTTTTCAGTCGGCGCTGGAGAGGTGGTCCGGGGGCGCTTGGTCGACTGGGTGGCGGTCGCAACCCCCTTGCCACGTTCGGTCGAAGGGTCGTGGACAAGCTTCGACCGCCTTTCTGAGCGCGGTGGAGCGACCTCCTCTTCCTCTTCTTCCTCGTCCTCGATGTCATCTTCATCATCTTCATCATCATCATCGTCGTCATCACCCCCTGCGGCATCCGAGTCCCATTCCTCCTCTTCCTGGCTCTCGCCCCCGCTCGCCTCGCCCCCGCTCGCCTCGCCCCCACTCGCCTCGCCTTCCTCAGTCGAAGCTTGTGCCCCATTGGGCATCGAGTACAGCTCGGTGAAGGCCTAGCAGTCGCAGAAACAAGGATCAGTCGACCAGTCGACAGGGTTAGCAGGAGTGAATACGACAAAGACACAATGGAAAGCAGAGCAAGTGTACCTTGTTTGGGATGCTGTCGTGGTCGAGTGGAGGAATTCTTCTGGCTCCGCGCGGGTTATCCCTGTTTCCGGTAACGGCTGCCATCCATCTCTCCAGTGTGACATCGTCGACTTCTTCTGGATGGACTCTAGTCTCGTCTTCGGGCCCGCAGTACAACCACATGCAGTGGCTCCTGAACTGGAGAGGCTGGATGCGGCGCTTGAGGAAAACCTCCAGGAGGTCCATGCCTGTCACACCGTCCCGAACCAGCTGCACCACGCGCTCCATCAACATCTTCACGTCGGCTTTCTCCTCCGGAATCAGCTTCAGAGGGGAGGGCTTGTTCACTCGGTCCATGGTAAACGGAGGGAGTCCACTCGACTGCCCTGGCGTCGACTGGACCTGGCAGTAGAACCAAGTCGACTGCCAGCCTCTGACGGACTCGGGAAAACTCATGGGCGGGAAGGTACTATTGTTCCTCACCTGAATCCCCAGGCCCCCACACATTTGGACGACTCGGGTCTTCTCGTCACCTGGACTAGCCTTCTTCACGGTCTGAGAGCGACACGTGAAGATGCGTTTGAACAAACCCCAGTGCGGTCGGCAGCCCAAGAAACCCTCACACATGGACACGAATGCAGCAAGATAGGCAATGGAGTTTGGGGTAAAGTGGTGGAGCTGCACTCCAAAGAAATTCAAGAAGCCACGGAAGAAAATGCTGGGTGGCAAGGAAAACCCTCGGTCAACATGAGTGGCCAGGAGCACGCACTCACCCTCTTCTGGTTGTGGCTGCCACTCCTTCCCCGGCAACCTCGCAGCTCCGTGAGGGATCAAGCCCTCGTTGGCCATGTCGAGGAGGTCCTTCTCCGTGATGGTCGACTGGATCCAGTCTCCTTGGACCCAGCCTTTCGGCAGGCGGGATCTGGACGAGGACCCCCTGCGGGTGGTGGATCTCCCCTTCGCCTTCTCCGATGCCGACGCCTTCTTGGCACGCTCCAGCGCCGCCGTCTTCTCCTTGGCCATGGTCGCCGGCGAAATGCGCGAAGGAAAGTGGTGCGGAGGTGAGAGCGAGCGCGCTGAGCAGAGAGGAAGGAGGCAGAGGGAGAGAAGGAGAATGCTGAGGCGCAGCACAGAAATCCCCACCGGGCGCATTTATAAGGTCTCTTCCGAGTGACTGACATGTGGGCCCGGTCGATCTAATCATATCTGGGAGCAGTTATGAGGACTGGATACGTGGCGAAAAAGGCGGCGCGGAGATCGAGGCGTCTATGCCCCGTCCCATCCGAACGCCACGGTCTGCCCCGCTTCACGCGCGCCCCCAAATTTCGTACCCCGCGGAATCCGCGAGCAACAAATCAGTCTGTCAGACGCGGTGTTTCCGGCGATCCGTCGCTCGGAGATCGTCGAAGCTCGAAAGATCACTCGACGCAAAAATAGAATGGATCGAGTCGACCGAAGACGAATTGCTCCCTGTCAACGAAGAGATTCTTTGACCCAGAACAGCGCGCAACTAGGGCGCAAAGATTAATCGGAAACGACATCAACTCCTTCTTCACTCAAAGCCTCAATCCATTCGGGGGCTAATGATGGGGTTAAGTACCTAGGGTAGGGTCACGGACCTGTCCCAAGTAACTTACCCTAGACATCCCTAGAAGAGGTCGCCTTCTAGTCGACCAACGAGGACACACTCGACTGGCTTGAAGGACTCGACCACGAAGACTCACTCGACCACCAGGAGGTCAAGAGGCACTCTGCACCGCAACGGTCTGTAATTAAGTAGACTTTATGATAGTAAAGGCACTTTATGTGGGGCGTTATCAGTAACGCCTCACACTTAACTCACCTTAAACCTTCTCCTACGTGGGCTGGCTGGGGTCCTGGCGCACTCTATATAAGCCACCCCCCTCCTCAGGCAGAAGGGTTCGGCACCTTGTAATCCATACATTCATAATCCACTCGACCGCCTCCGGGCTCCGAGACGTAGGGCTGTTACTTCTTCCGAGAAGGGCCTGAACTCATACATCCTTTGTGCTTACGACTTCTCCGTAGCTAGGACCTGGCCTCTCCATACCTACCCCCCACTCTACTGTCAGACTTAGAACCACGACAGTGGTCAAAACCAAGGATGGGCCAACTCTTGTGCAAGATCTGGAAGAGACATTTGCTAACCTGCGCAAGATCAACCTCAAGCTGAACCCTGAGAAGTGTGTCTTCGGCATTAAGTCCGGCAAGCTTCTCGAGTTCTTTGTGTCACAACGCGGGATCGAGGCAAACCCAGACAAGATCAAGGCTATTGAGCAGATTGAGGCACCCAAGCGGATCAAGGATGTGTGTCAGCTCACCGGCTGCGTTGCCGCCATGAGCCGATTCATCTCCAAGTCCGCCGAGCGCTCCATTCCTTTCTTCAAAATCTTGAAGGAGGCAGACCCAATGGAACAGACCCCAGAAGCCGAGGCGGTATTGCAGGATCTGAAGAAATACCTTTCCTCCACGCCAATACTGGTTGCGCCTAAACCACAAGAACCGTTGCTGCTATATCTGGCGGCGACGAATCAAGTGGTCAGCGCCGCACTGGTGGCACAGAGAGAAGTCGACGAGGAGGCAGTAACGGCGGCAGAACCAGCGGATGGCAAGCCAAAGATTCCCCCGATAGGGCCTGGTGCCGGCAAGGCGCAGCCCCTCGGCAGAGTCTGATGCCACTAAGGCAGTGCCCGCGCAGTCGAGTGAGGTGGTGCAGAAGAAGAAGATGATGCAGCACCCGGTTTACTTTGTCTGCTCCCTCTTGCAGGGGGCTAGGCCGAGGTATTCCGGTGTGCAAAAATTGCTCTTCGGCCTCCTTATGGCCTCGAGGAAGCTGCGTCATTACTTCCAAGCCCACGAGATCACTGTCGTCACCCGCCTCCCGTTGCAACGGATACTACATAACCCAGATACAACCAGAAGGATTGTGGAATGGGCCTTGGAGCTATCAAGTTTCGGTTTGAAGTTTGAAAGTACCTCGATACTCCAGAGCAGAGTCTTGGTGGAGTTCATTGCAGAATGGACCTCAACGCCTGACGAAGAAATCCAGGAGACCACTCTCCCCGGCAAGGAAGCAGACTGGGACTGGATCATGTACTTTGATGGGGCTTTCTCGCTGCAAGGCGCCTTGTGCTGGTGTGCTGCTCGTCGCGCCCACCGGAGAGCACCTCAAGTACGTGATCCAGATGCACTTCCCCAGGGAGATGTCCACCAACAACACTGCTGAGTACGAGGGATTGCTTGCCGGTCTTAGGATCGCGACAGACCTCGGGGTTAAGAAGCTCATCGTCAGGGGTGACTCGCGGCTCGTTGTCAGACAGGTCAACAAGGATTATCAGAGCCCATTGATGGAAGCTTACGTAGATGAAGTGAGGAAGCTGGAGGAACGCTTTGACGGTATCCAAGCGGAGCACATCCCCCGAGCAGAGAACGACACCGCCGATTACCTGTCAAAGCGTGCCGCATTCAAGCTACCTATGGAGCCAGGTACCTTTTTACTCCAGCTAACTCAACCATCCGTCGAACCATCAGCGGGGCTGAACAAGCGGAGGAAGTCAGGTCCCGGCAAGTACTTTCCTACCGAGCCCCCTGGGGCCATCGGCAAGGGTGCTGCCGCGGATGCTGAGCCTGCCCAAGAGCAACTGGCTCCGGCAGGGCGTCAAACCCTGGCCGTAGAGACAGCCGCTCCCATGGCGGAAGAAATGCCTTTGGCCCTTGCCGTCGAGCCCCAGGCTCCGGTGTGGGCACAACATACCGTCCAATTCCTCCAAACAAGGGAACTTCCTAAGGAGTAGGAAGAAGCGGAAAAAGTAGCCCGTCGGTCCGCCCTGTACCAGTTCGTCGATGACGTCCTATACAGGAGAAGGCCAAACGGTGTGAAATTGAAGTGCATCCCTCAGGAGGAAGGACTTGAGCTGTTGGTGGAGATTCATGGAGGCATATGTGGATCCCACATAGGGTCGAGGGCCCTTGCCGGGAAGACGTTCCGGCAAGGTTTTTTCTGGCCCGCCGCTCTCCAGGATGTGACGGCACTAGTAACCAAGTGTGAAGCGTTCCAGTTCCATTCAAAGAAGCTTCATCAACCAGCCCAAGCCCTTTAAACAATCCCTCTCTCCTGGTCGTTCTTGGTCTGGGGGCTCGACATACTGGGCCCTTTCCCCCGCGTTGTCGGGGGCTTTGAGTACTTGTACGTTGCAATCGACAAGTTCACAAAGTGGCCGAAGGTGGAAGCAGTGAGAAAGGTGACTGCTCAGTCAGCTGTCAAGTTTTTCAAAGGACTGGTCTGCCATTTTGGTGTGACAAATAGAGTCATCACCGACAACGGCACACAGTTCACGAGCCACACCTTCATGCAATACATTCAGGACCTCGGCAGCAAGGTATGTTTTGCTTCCGTGGCACACCCACGGAGCAATGGCCAAGCGGAGAGGGCGAATGCTGAAGTATTGCGAGGCTTGAGAACGAAGACCTTTGACAAGCTGCACAAGAGTGGAAGGCGCTGGATTGATGAGTTGCCGGTGGTTCTTTGGTCGATCAGAACGACGCCAAATCGAGCCACTGGCCAAACACCTTTTTCCCTGGTATACGGGGCAGAAGCAGTTCTCCCCATGGAACTCATATATGGGTCACCTCGAGTGCTTGCTTATGATGAGCTTGAGCAAGACCGTTGCGCCAAGATGACGCGACGCTCCTTGAGGAAGATCGTCTTCGGGCGGCTGTGAGAGTGGCATGCTACCAGCAAGCCTTGCACCGCTGCCATAGCCGCAAGGTTCATGCCCGAAGCTTTGAGGAAGGCGACCTTGTTCTTCAGCGCGTTTAGTCGGCCAAGAATTCCAACAAGTTGATGCCAAAGTGGGAAGGACCTTATCGGGTAATACGAGTCACCAGGCCTGGCGCAGTCCACCTGGAGACCGAGGATGCCATCCCAGTGAGCAACACCTGGAACATCGAGCATCTTCGCAAGCTTTACCCGTAAGGCGCGGCTTGCCGGGCCTCCCGGCAAGCCACCTTTTGTTCAAGCTTTGCCGGCAAGGCATGTGACCCTTTGTACAAAGCCAGGCGTAGACCCTAAGCATAAATAAATGAAGCATTGGCGCCCTAAATCATAGCATGCATGCTAGGTCGAGTCTCTTCCTTGGTTAGGGTTGATAGTGCCCAGCAGCGACTAACCCCTAGCTTAGAGGTCGAGTGCACGTCTATCTGTTTTTCTTCTGTCCTCTTTTGGTTCGCAGGGCACATGAGCACTTCTGTTGAGCTACTTGGAAGAAAGAAAATGGACCAACGTCCCGACCCCGGCAAACCAGAGTTGCCGGGGGCTGCAAGAACAAGGATCCAACCGTGGCAAGATGAGATTGCCAGGGGGCTGCAGATCCAGATAAGTCTTTTATCCTCTGTCATGCATTTCGGAACAGAACTGGGGCATGTGAAACCTCATTTTTATCTCTAGGCTGCTGTGCTCCCCTTTTTCCTGTACCTAAGGATTAACTCCTGGGTCCGGATCTGGTTGTAGCCGCGGCGGCAAGGAGGTAGAACAAGGGGCCTAAAGCCCACTCCATCCCTGCCTCCGCCAAGAGAGCGAGAACGGACGAGTGGAGTGGAGGGACGGCAAGGCCTGTTGCCGGGTGAAAAACGTTTATCTTAAACAATAACAAGGATTCGCTACTTGTTGCGGGATTTACCCACGAACGAAAAACCCGGCAAGCATCCCTTTTTCATTAAAAGCATCCCACACAGGTACAGTTCGTACGGAATGAAAAACATGAACAAGGGGGCACTATAAAAAAATACACTTCCGTGATGATACATGTTTGTCACAGTAGGTCGCTTTTTTGTCATGCATGTACATCCATGACAAATTTATGACAGAATCAAGATAGTCATACGTGTGCTGTCGTAGAAGTGTTCCATGACATTACCAAAATTATCATCACGGAAGTGTCCACTTCCATGACGATAAATCGCGCGTCACCGAAGTGCTTTCGTCAAGGGTGACTGACACGTGGCATCCACCGTAACGGAACACCGTTAAGCTATCGGGTCGGGTTTTGGATCCGATAACCCATTAACAGCCTCGACCAATGGGAAATTTCCACGTGTAAAATTCTTACTGGCCAGACGAAACACATGTTAGCTCGTCAGTGGGTCAGATAGGCGCCTATGATACGTCGACATGTGGCACGGCCCAACAGAGGCCCATTCCTGTGAAAAGGCTGGCCCGTTTGACTTGGTCAAAAGCTGGAGGGGCAGCCCATGGAAAGCCTGTTAACGGCCTGTTCGCATATAGCCCATTTACAGCCCGCTAACCCAAGGCCCATTACGCCCTATTCGAATTAGGCCCAGTAGCATCATCTGGGCCATCCAATATGATTCTAACCCATTTTCACTTCTGGCCCATGTATGGCCCATGACATCTTTCGGCCCATATGAGGCCCTATTAACGGCCTGTGGTGAAACTGGCCCGTAATGAACAGTGTATCACTTTACACCCATTAACGGCCCGTGGTGAAACTGGCCCGTAATAAACAGTGTATCACTTTATACCCATTAATGGCCCGTTATTCCGTTGGGCCATTTCCAGCCCATGTTATCTTTCGGCCTTCTCAGAGCCCATTTATTCTTGGGCTCATTTCCAGCATTCGTTTACTTACGGCCCGTTACTGTCATTTTCTGCTTGTGGGCCAAATTCAGCCCGTGGTTACAGTAGGCCCATTTGTGGTCCGTTAATACGTTATGCCGTTTTCATAGCGTCATCAAATATGGCCTATTAACGATGGCCCATTACGGTCGGCCCATGAACGGACGGTTCCAACTCTAGCCCGTTTACGGCCATAATGCGGCCTGTTATTGGCCCATGTTTGGCCAATCGATCATACGGCCCGTATAAGGCCCATTGATGATATGGCCCGTAGAAGGCCCATTGTTTCTACGGCCCGTAGAAGGCCTACTGTTAATACGGCCCGTAGAAGGCCCACTGTTTCTACGGCCCGTAGGAGGCCCAGTGTCACTACAGTAAATATTAGCCCATGGTTATTGTGGCCTAGTTTTAAAAAATAGGTTATTGCAACCACTAGTTAACAGCGGAAAAATATCTGCAATGACTAGAAGCAAACAAATAAACAAGACAACAAGGAAATAAATAAGCAAGCAACTAATGCTAGGCTATCACGGCTATTACACATATTACATCCACTGGGCATCAAATTTCGCCACCAGTGCAAATATAGGGAACAAAGCAGCATATCATATACACTGGCCGTCAAAATTGGCCACCAGTGCAAATAAATGTGGCAGCAAAACAAGAGCATAACTGAAACAACTTCAGAAGAGCTCAAGAAACGTTATCCTGGGTATCCACCATGCTGGCAATAAGCTTAGCAAGCTGATTAGCTTTGTCCCGTTTGGCGCTAAAATCCTCCAACGCTTGCTATTGCACCAGAAAGTATGCATCTGAATGCTTCAGGGACTTCCGCAGTCCTTCCGCTTCTTGTCACAGCACAGCTGATCGATGTCTTTCAGCTTCTAGTTGAGACTCAAGAAACCGAACTGATTCAGACAGTGAGTTTGAATAGCTTGTGCAAGCGGTAGTGTCCAGTAACTCCAACACTAAACCAAGACAGAATGTGTCACTATCCTGAACCTTATCTGCATTACTACCTTTACCGTTGCTTAATAAGGCACTCTTTCCCAATATTCTGTCAGCATTCTAAAAGAAGAAACAAGCAGACACATAACAAGTTTAGCATGTACTTGTATATGAAACTCATTTCGGTGAACCAGTTCATTAGTAAGGTGGACAGGATTAAACTACCAAGTCTTCTATTGCCAAGTACTAGTACATAATAAAAGCATCAAACAAACATATATCTATGTCCTATGGTAGCAATGGAATCTTAAATTAGAACAGTTGTTCTTCAGGTTTAGGCACTTGTTCTACATGAACAGAGTATAGTAAGACGCAAGAATATAATACTTAAAAATAGAAAATGAGCTCATAGACCTTACCACATTCTTGGTTCGGGACCAGTACAGAACAAGGCGTTCCCAGTCATCGTCCAGTAAATGTGTCTCAGGAGAACGTAAGGGAATTTGATGAGTTTCTTTGCCGGTGAAGTACGTTTTCTTTAGGTAATTCTGATACTGCCACCAAGCATTCTTGAAGATAGCAGAGGTATTAGCACAGGTTACCTCATCCTGAGTTTCCAAATCGGTCCTTCTCTATTGAGAAAAATGGGAAAATTTGTTGTATTATAACCATCATGGAGGTAGGATGTATGGGACGAAGCAAAGTAATTGCCATGAATAACATTACTTACACATAACTCCTGGACAAACACTTGCAACTGGCATTTTCCTTCATCTTCAGTATAATATTTCCAAGATGGGAAGATACGCACATACGATTTAACAACATCAAATGCGATAGATGCTAAACTACGACTAGTTGGTTGTGCTTCCTCCACAGGAATAGGCGTACTAACTGGTGGAGTTGGGGTTCGTCGTGATACTACTGGACCTTTGGGCACTGGAACTACCTTACTAACTGATCTTGTTTGGGAGCTCTGTGGTGGAGATGGTACTGTGTCAATAGGAACTAGGTTACTATCGGCTGGGGTTGGGGTTAGATTGGGTGAAGCTGGTTCTCTGTCCATCGTAGTAGGGGTACAATCTGCGAGAGTTTGGGTTATGTGTGGTAGGGCTGGTTCTTGTGCATGTACAACTGGGGTGCTATCTCCACCAAGAGGTAGCACTGTTTTATTTGAAGACCGTGTTTTTAGTCCGCTAGATACTGGCATCACCCGCTCCAATTCAAATGGCTGATAAACAGGAAACATAGTTGAATGTACAGACATTGTATGAGAGACAGATGCAATAGATAGTGTGGAAAAAAGAGGGCATGAAATAGTTGACATGTATATTGTTTAACTAAAACGGATAGCATGACATAATTTCACATATATGATGTCTATCTAAACTGGATAGCATAGCATAACATAATTCAAAGATATGATGAATAACTAAACATGATCGCCTGACATAATTCACCTATATGTTATCTAAGTAATCAGGATCGCATCATTTAATTCACATATATGATTTATATGCTAAATAGAGGGCATTCGATATGATGTATGACTAAGAACATGGTGTTGAATATTGTGTATATGATGTCTAAACTATGCAATGCAAGACACCGTATGCATGATATGAGCAGTATAACCGTGCCAAGTTAGAGCATATACCTCAGTGGGGGAATAGGACTGGTCATCTGTCTCTGAATCCATCTCTGAAGAGCTATCGGGACCCAACAAGAGATCTGCTTCGACAGGTAGCACTGCCTGCTCTGAAGGCCTTGTTTTCACTCCAGATTTTTCCATCTCCCACCCAAATGGCTGATTCACAGGAAGAGTGGTTTAATGTACAAACATTGTCGACAAATGGAAATGTAATGAAGAAAAGGATGGGCAAGATATCATTCAAATATATGATGCCTGGTTAAACAGGATGGCATTGCACATTTCACATATATTATGGCTGGCTAAAAGACATGAGACTGCATAATTCCCATATATGATATAGAAACTAAACAGGTGGCATTACAGAACATGTCTAAACTAAGCAGATGACATATATGATGTCAAAAGTAGGCACTGCAAGGCAAAATATGCATGATATGATTAACATCATCATGCCAAGGTAGAGCAAACACCTTGGGGGGTAAATAGGAGTGGTCAGCGGCGTCCGAATCCGCCTCAGAACAGATATATTCCTCTGGATTACAATCTGGAGAGGGGTGGGGAGGGTTTGCCATTGAACCCACCATGGAGCGATGTCTGCATGACATTGTATTGCCGCGCAAAACTCTTCTCTTTTTCTCTACATGTTCAACATGACTGTGTACAATATCTGACATGCATACGAAAAAATATGGTGAGATTATGTAAGGAGAGCATGCAGAAATTTAGAGTGATGGTAACAACCAGTGGATCGATGTTTTTCCGTTGAACCAAAATAGCCCTAATGCATCGACGTGAATGTATAGTAATAAGTGATGCAACAAGTGTACAACCACTTTGTCGTAGCCGTGTCAACCTCGGCATCATTGGGTTGGTCGCTGAAGCAGTTGAGGCAGAGGTGGCTGTCGGAGGTGTGGAGGAAGATCTGAGGAATCTGTAGACGGTGTACAGGGCACTGCTCTGTTGTGATGGATCGTTCTGTCGTTGGAGCAGCTCCAGTGAGCCGTAAGACGTCAAGGCTGAAGCAGCACAAGACAGACATCATCAATCTCAAGTGGGATTCTAATAGCATCTCCAATAGATGATGTAAAATGGATGTAAAATTAACATCACCAAAAACCACCTAATTACAACAGATGAGGTAAAAACTGTTGACTCTGAACTTAACTGTCGAAACTGAAATTTACTGTGGAATCTGAATGCTACTGTCGAAACTGAACACAATGGTAGCAGAGAGGCACTTGACATGTAGTTTAGGGAGGGTCTGCAGTTCATCTTCAACCTGCACCCCCCTGAGCCACCAGCCACCACCGGCCGAACCGCCGGCCCCAGTGCCGCCTCGCCGCCCCGAAACAACTCGCCACCGCTGCCCCGGCCAGCCCTCTAGGACCCCCGCCCCCCACCCCCCCCCCACCGTGAACCCTAAGATAGATAGTGGGGTACCTCTCCGGCGATCCCCCATCCCCGCTACGGGTGGTTCTTCCTTAACTCCGGCGAGCCCCCCAAACCCCTGAAAATCGACTGACCCAAAAGTCGATTCAGTCGACTGAAGTGTGGCTTAATCGGAGCAGAGCAGCAGCACGAGCGAGGGGGAGAGCAGCAGCAGCAGCTGGGCGAGCGAGCGATCGAGCGAGAGCCAGAGGAGCAGCAGCAGATCCGGCTGGTATGGACGCCACCGCCGAAGGGGCCTCGCACTGGGGGAGAGCCTCCATGGAGATGTCGCCCGCGGCGCTGGCTTCAAGGTAGCCGCTCCATGGGGGTACGGGCTGGAGCACCGCAGCGCCGGGAGGTCGAGTTAAGGAGAAGGTGCGATGTGATGAGTGTACAACCTCTTTGCTGGCGCCGAGTAGGCCTCGGCTTCGTCCGAGGAGTTGGTGAGGATGATGCGGTTCCGGTGGAGCAGGTTAAGGCGGCGTTGTGGGGATGGAGCGGTCGTGATAGACGAGGCGATCGTCGGAGCAGCTCCTTGGAGGTGGAGGACGGGGCGGCTGAACCGGCGGAACGGTGAGATGGACGACGGATCCTCATCCGGGGAGGTGGACGAGGAACGTCGAGCTGTTGCGGTGGACGACGTCGTCGGGGAAGAGGCTCCGGCTGGGCAGCGGTGACGTGGCGGACGGAGGAGGGTGGGGTTTCGCGGCTGGAGCGGAGAGGTTATGGCGGCCTGGGATTTCGAATGGCGAAAAGGGGGTGATGGGAGGGGGTGAAGCATGACTTAGGAACGCGCTTGTCCAAAATGTAGGGTGTGTTACAAAAGTACCCCCCACCAATTTGAACTAGCGACACTTTCAGCTTAGGGTTAGAAGGGGGATTTCGCGTGTCGGGATTTGGCAGCTGGAGGGAGTTTTCGCGCGCGTTGTAATTTCGGGATAGCAAGGCGCTGGTTGTGAAGGCGCCAGTTTTGGGAGCACGATATCTGAATTTTTGGGATATAACAAGACGCGGGTTGAATTTTAGGGACAAGCCTAACGTGTCGTAATATTGTACTTGTACGTACCAAATCAATTCGCACTTCCCTCAACCAAAAAGAAAACAAAAAAATAAAACTATTCACACCACACAAAGAGAGAGTCTTGCCCCATTTTACTATACAAATGCTATTCAAAGCTACTCCCTCCTTCCATCTATATAGGGCCTAATGCGTTTTTTGATGCTAACTTTTGGTCAAATATTAGAGCAATGATAAATGACATGCAACTTACACAAAGCACACCGTTAAATTTGTCTGTGAAAAGTTCTTTCAATGATATAATTTTCACATTGTGCATGTCATGTACTATTAATCTTGTCAATAGTCAAAGGCGGTCTTAAAAATCTCATTACGCCCTATGTAGATGGAAGGAGGGAGTATGAATCCATGTTATGTCCGATTAATTTTTTTCGCTTGCTGTATAATGCATGTAACCTACTCATACCAACATTTTAGTGCATTCCAAATGTCTATACTACCGCTGCAATTCGAAATAAATTTGAATTCGTTTCTCTATTTCAATAAGAATCTACAATCATGATTGTTGCCAACTTCAACCATCATAGTTTCCTTGCTATCCGCCAGATATAAATCAGACGGCCTATAATGTAGGATGGCAGGCACACCATCATCAACAACTCCGTTTTTTATAAGAGTAGAGATAAAATATAGTATTAAATGTAGTATACCATGTTCATAACCACACCATGTGTATCACCGTTATATATATTCACACATCCGTCGGTTTGAAACGCTATGATAAATTCTTCAAATATCCGAATTCTCTTTTTATAATGAAGTATATATGATCTCTGTTCGTCTTTTACACCCACACAACCCTCTTATCTTTGTAGCTAGCGCTAACTTTCTCTTGTGCATGCACACGCCCACATCCCTCTCACCCTCCCTCAGCATTCTCTAGCTCCATCGCGCAAATTCGTCTTTTCACTTTAGGTCGTTCACCCATAGTGTGTGTAGGCCCCCCAGCTCCTTCTTTACAGCACACATCGATCGATATGCCTCTCTAGCTAGGTGTGCCTAGCACAAACACAATCTTCCCCTCTTCTCTTGTCACCGTCCATGCCTCACTCCCACCACTCTTTTCATCGTTCTCGTACTCGCACACTCCTCCCCCTCGATATAGTATGCCTCTCGTACCACCTCCTACATGCATCCCTTTCTCTCTATCCTTCTCCTCGTGCCTCATTTGCTTCTAACACACACATGCATGTATACCGATCGATCTCCCAACATATACCTATATCGACTTTAACTACTACCCCCCCTATCGATCGACGTACCTCACAAGTTATGTCTCTCCTTTCTCTTACAAAGGGCGATTGATCTTCCTATGTAGTTATGTCTGCTTACCACAGCCACATCGTCCCCCTCATCATTCGTGCATGCCTCCTGACCCGTCTCTCACATGCACGTGCATAGACAACAAGCAGCCATCTCCTCTCTTATTGTTATTGCGGGCGTGCCCTCCGTTTGTCTAGCAAGCCTATCCCACCATTTGTTAGAAGCAACTCCACTACCACCCCCTCCAACACTCTAGCTCTGTCTCTCTCCCAACCTTATTCATCTCCTGCACATATGCATGGATGCCGATCGATCTCCCTTAATAGATGAGGCAGATCGATCTCCTTAATACATGAGGTAGGCCTCTCTCCTCCTCCACACATATACCAGCCATTTTACCTCTATAGTTAATTGGGCCTCCCTCTTCCCCCACCACACACCGATAGTGGAGCGCTGCAGGTAGGTATCCATGCCACAGAGACAAACTGCACATGTCCCATCTCACGTTCCAGTAGGCCAGCCACTCTATATCTTTGACGTGGGCACACACAAATTCGATGACACTCTTTATCGATCGTGCGCGCACACACGCACACATCATCCCTCTCTTCGATTCTATGGACACCTCAAGCCGATGATACCTCCACTCTCTTCTCGTGGATCGCCCCCTCTCTATATATGTTATATCCTGGACTCTATTTCACACACATTGCATATGTTAAATTTTTTGATTGACCCCCCCACAAAAAAAACTCTCAAGAACCCACACACTATATCTCTCTAGGTTTGTATCTCTCTCACACAACCCCACATAAGTGGTGTTGACGCGTTGCTGTGTTATTTTTAAATAAAGTTATAGCGCTCAATGGCACGTACACAGAATATAAAACGATTTTTATGGAGGAAAAGTTAGTCCGCTCTTCAGAGTATCTCACACAAGGATCCGGTGGCCTCTCTCTCTCTCTCTCACCGTTGGTCACTGATCCGGCCGCATCCCGTCCACCGAGGGAAAGGGAGTGCGGTGGCCTCTCTCTCTCACCATTGGTCAGTGATCCGGCCGCATCCCGTCCGCCGAGGGAAAGGGAGTGCGGTGGCCTCTCTCTCTCTCACCGTTGGTCACTGATTCGGCCGCATCCCATCCGTCGGGGGAAAGGAAGGAAGTGCATCGTTTCTCAGTTCGACGACGCCGAGGCAGCACGTCCCGATCTGCGGTACACGCCGTTCTCTCTGACCAAGCTCCAGCGTGGCAGGGCCTACGCCACCTGCTCGCAGATTCCGCCCACCGCCGCTCACCTAGTTACATCCCGACGACCTCCAGGTATCCCCTCCGGCCTTGCTCCGCTGCCCGTTTTCCCACGTTGCTGCATGCGGATCTTCCATAGTTCTTTGCCCAAAGCGTAGCTCGTCCGGCGTACTTTCCATATTGTATTCTCGTCCTCACACCATTTTAGACAAACACAACCATGTTGTTATCTTCCCTTAGGACAAGGAATATGCTTCTTTTTTGTCATCGCATGTGTCATCAACTGTTATTGGCCAGTAATTGTTTCCTTTCTACCTCTTTTTTGCAAACAGGGCTATCCATTTCACCTCGTTGCTATTGCGACCTTTTGGTGAACTGCACAAATCACTTTTTTCTTAAGAGTGTTTTGTGCAATTGTACTAAAATGTCACATGGGCAACGTCTCTACATTTCAGTGCGACTGCACAAAGGGAGATTGGTTTTGCTCTATCCTCCTCATCCAACTCCGAGCCTAATCTTCTCCAACTAGTTAGTCTTAAGAGAGACTGCAAAGGTGACCGGCTTCTATTTCTGTGTTTATTGTTTCATCAGCAGTCCTCTATTATCGTAATCACACTTGATATCTTTTAGTGGAACTGCACAAAATGATCGGAATGTTGCATGCTCCAGACAGCTACTTTTTTCCCAACATGCCTTGTTGATTTAGACAGAGCTGGGGGGACGTTGCTGCCAATGAAAGCATGGATCAATTTTAATTTAACACCTTCTCACAACTTTGTCTTCAGTTGTGATGTAATTATTAGCTCTGATCTGCTAATAATTGACATGCATTAGCAAGGAAGTTAGTTTTTTATTGTTTCCGAAAGAGCATCGACGGCAAGACACGCGAAACAAAAGCTGAAAGCTCACACCATTGTACAATTTCATGTCGCTGGAAAATTATATGTATAGTACGTCAATTATGTAAAAAATGATGGAAGATTGATAGCATTGCCAGAAGCCTCTTCATCATCTGGGTCCATGTGCCATGCACAAAATTATACTCCTTCGTTCCTAAATATTTGTCTTTTTACAAATTTCAAACGGGCATATTTTAGAGTGTAGATTCACTCATTTTGCTTCGTATGTGTACTCCCTCCGTTCCTAAATATTCTATTCGTCTTAACAGAGATTTCAACATATTTTAGAAAGAAAAATACTTTGGAGTATATTTAAGAACCGAGGGGGTAGTGCACAACCGCATGGGAGACTCAGCCTGGTCGTTGCGCCGCATTAATAGTGAGTAATGAGCAGTCAAATCATAAGCCCCACCTTTCCCACTGTAAGTTGCTCTGAAGAAGCAACCATCAATACGCTCTTCTTTGAATCCGCTCATACTACTCCATCCGTCACTGTTTATACAGCACGCTTCAAGAAAAAGAAAAAAAATCTATGGGACCAAGGCGACTAGCGATCGGCCTGAAAAATAGCATTGGTAGTTATAGCACGGCATCTATTACTAGAGGGAATAATGCGTACACACATGCATGCAGTGCTTCCACCCCGGGTACACACATGCATGCACTCCGTAGTAGTACAATACATGGAGAGAAAATTATGGACTTGATTGCAGTTACCACGCCCTAATTAATTGAGCATTAAACCAAACGCGTCTAAAGTCTCTCTGGTGGTGGAAATGCATTGAGAGAAATGCATCATAATGAAGCGCGCCCTGTAAACTGTGACGGAGGGTGGAGTAGTATGAAGGTGCAAAACCAAGTACGCGTACTAGTACTGCCCTTGGCTCTTCGCCCCTTCGTGAAGTCGAACAATGATGGTACTCCGCATGTTGGGTACTACAGTGTATGCCTGACACCGAATGGATTGATGCATGTCCACCGAGGGTAGGTTGCATTAGTCAAAAGGCGTAAGCGAGCTTCACCTTGTCCTGCAAGCTTCTTCTCGTTCTGCGAGTTGACGGGACACACCAAAAAGTAGTGCTAGTCCATACTCCCTCCTTTCCGGTTAATATGGCTTAATCTTTTTTGCGGGTAAATGATAGAGCTTTATTCATATATATCAGCCAAGACACTGGTCACTAGGAAGCCAAAAAAAGTAGGAAGCGATGTGTTTCATCAAGCTAGCTCTCGGCCACATTCAAAGTGCAGCAAGCACGGTTCGCACGAAGATGCGCCGCAAGGTTTGCTGACCTGTTTACATGCTAAATAATAAAAAAAGGAAATATTACTGAGTGCTACTATTTGTAACAGGATATGAGCCAGAATTAAGCGAGAATTGTGGCGAGTGTTCCATGCAATCAACTTCCATTATCACATGCGATAACCCTCGAAGAGAACCAAATGTGTTGAAGATTGCTTTATCACATTTTAAAATTATAATAAGAGTGCAGACGCTCCTCCATCCGGTTCCTCGTAGTATAGTGTAGTATGCTTCTGGCAATCTGACACCGAATTAACTGTTGCACGTCCACCGCCTGAGCGAGGGAGAGCTTGCATTAGTCAAAAGTTTCTCCTTGTCCTGCGAGCCACCGCACGCAAGCTTCTCCCGTCCTGCAACCTTCTCCTCGTTCGGCAAGTTGACGGGACACAACAAAGTAATGCTAGTCCATGCTGCCTCCTCTCCGGTTAACATGGCTTAATTTCAAACGAGATAATACACTGTCTGTCACTGTATATTTGTAAAAATACGATCAGTGGACTTCATAATACGCCCATTGCGCTCAATATATATATATTCCGGTGTTCATACGGTCACTAGTATCTATGTGCATGCACGTGTAGGTTGAGCACTTGAGTGTGACCGTGTGTGTTCCATCGTGTGCTCGGACATGCATGCATTAGGGCGTTGCGCGCGTTTTTGCATCCGTGTGTACGTGTGACTGTTGCATACATGTAGGGGGAGTATGTGTAGGGGCCACTAAGGAGCAGTCAAATCACACAATAAGTTAGTCGGAAGAAGCAACCATCATTTCACTCTTGAATGACACGTACGCAATATAAAATGGTTGATAAGGACAGAAAAAGAAAACCACTATACTCCCTCCTTTCTGGTTTATAAGGCTCAATTCAAAAATCTCACCAACCAAGGTAGATGGTGAGTGGTGGAATACTTTTTGTAGTTTGCAAAAGCACCCAATTAATGCTCTTGTTTTCCTCAAAAAAGTATGTTTATCAATGCATGCATGCATGAATTACATGCATTGGTCAATTTTCTCTTAATACTTGCATGCAATGATTTAATGCACCTTGGAATCTGAACATGTGATGGGAAACAACCAAATTGAGCCTTATAAAATGGAAAAACTAAAATTTTGAGATAAGCCCTATAAACCGGAAAGGAGGGAGTATATACACTAGCAGGAGCCTAAGCTACAAGCCTGATTGCTTAGGTTGCTCTCTTCACAAGCATAGAATGACGGGCCTGATCCCGCAGCTGGGGGAAGGGAACAATATTCTGCGTAGACGCGGTCGACATCGGCTAGGGAGAAAACCCATAGTCGGTGCGTCCCAATCGGGGGTCACCGTGGTATGGGTTGATGTTGCGTCCCAACCGCCCTTCTAGCTATAGCCCGACGTCCCAGGTAGTCCATCTTCCTTTTGGAGCCGGCTTGCTCCACTGTCGTAGCTCCCTCCATGTCGATCTTTCTCTACTTCTGCCGGCTTCTACTTGTGATGAGTTTATGTCTCATGAACTAGTGCCAGTACTATTATTCTAATCACACTTCTTCAATATCTTTGCCATCAGGGATGCTCAGGTCGATTTTAGTGAAACTGCACAAAAGCATCGTATGATCCGAGGGTGCCAGCCGTCTTTCCTTCGACAGGTTCTACCTGGCCAGGAAATTAAATCATGTTTAGGGTTTAGGGTTTAAGTCGTAGTGACCCCATCAGTAGTTTTTCTTTCGTACACGCTCTCACAACTTTTTTCTTTAGTTGCGAAGTAAATATTGGCTATGATCTGTGAATCATTGAGATGCATCAGCATGCATGTTAGTTTTCCTTTGTATCTGATGGAATGTTGTAATGGGGCAACCTTGGAATAGGAATGATAATGGAGTGGAAAAGTTTCCGTTTTCCGAAGAAAAAATGGAAACAAAGAGAAATCAACGCTTCGTTTCGTTGGATCGCGCCATTGAGCAAAACCAACATTTAAATCACGTCTGTCGTGTTCGTGTCTCACCCTCCTCCACGGCTCGACCCCACACGGTCGCTCGGCATGCCACTCACCGCAAACCGAGTAGTATACCATAACTTTCCCGCCTGCTTGTCGATGGATCGCGCCATGGAGTACTAGCACTACTGGAAGAGATTGACGAGTTGGGGGAGGACAGCTAGCCGTAGCACAGACTCCCAAGAACTTTTTACATGCATGTTGTAGCCGGCTATTGCGACCCTTGAACGTGAAGCAGCCGCGTGCACCCGGAAGCGGCACGGGCGACGCTCTCTCGGGCGACGCTCTCTCGGGTGGCGCGCCGCTTCAATGCCGACGCCAGTGAGAGGTCGCGTCCACTCTGGCCGGGCATGAATGCGACACTGACCGTTCCGGGCGGGAAGCACGCGCGGGTGATGAAGAGGGTTCGGGTTGGTCAGGACCGGCCGTGGCAGCGGTCCGGACATGCGCAAACAAGAGATGTTGTACGTTAATATTGCTGCGTATATAATTAACAACGTAAATAGTGTGCCAGTTGGACAAATATGATTGGAGATGGAGATGGAAATGGAATTTTACGTAAACACGGATATGCATGTCTATGTCTATGTGTGTGTGCGCGACGACTCTCGCGACCTGGAAGCGGGGGCGTGTTTTTGATCGAGTTTTCTTTCTTGGTACATTAGAAAATCAGTTTGTCTAATTCACATCTAGATGTTATTTAAGGATATCACATCTAAGCTCCCACAAGTATATAATGTAGCAACAAGAAACAAAAAAAACTAGGAAAAGACCATAAACAGAGTGGACATCAACTTATATGTGCCATTACTATGTCACATCTAGATGTGTCCTAGACAGACCCAAAAAAATTGTCTGCCAGTTTTTGTTTCTTTTTTCCGGGAACGCGTGTATTCTATTTAAAACCATTGCTATGGAGAGATTTTTTACTCCATTATAGCCTCTTGTTTGATAGAGTTTCTCGCAACTCGCTCTCTCACCCTCTCCATATCAAAACAAGATGACAGTGTCCACTCTATCTCTCTCCTCACCGGTGGTCACAGATCCGGCTGAATCCCGTCCGTTGCGGGAGGTGAGGAGGTGCAGCGTTGATGTTGTCGCCATCGGTGACGGAGGAATCCGATGCGCACCGTCCTCTCGGAGCCGGCGCTGGCACGGACAAAGATCCTCCGCGCCCTTGTTCGCTGCCGTCGTCTGGGCAGATCCCGCCCACCTAAACGACATCTCGCCCACCTAAGGTATAACTTCTTGTACTGCTCCAGCTCCCCAGGTCGCTGCGTGCGGGTTTTCTTCTATGCGACTACTCCCCAA
Organism: Triticum aestivum; assembly: GCF_018294505.1. NCBI lineage: Eukaryota > Viridiplantae > Streptophyta > Magnoliopsida > Poales > Poaceae > Triticum > Triticum aestivum. Next base: position 572,399,004 of record NC_057803.1, on the reverse strand, counting down.
CTCCCCATGCACAGTAGCTAGGGTCCGTCGGCTGGTCCTACATCACCTACTACTAGAGGAAATGCCACTCAAAAAGTTGTCCTGATTTATGCCTCGGTGGAGGTATACATGTTGTTTCGAAAAAAGTACATGGTGGTTGTGCGGTCATTGTCCATATGGTGGTAGTACTATCACTGGTTAAATGAAGAAATGCTTTTTTTCTCGGGTATCCTGGTTTAGTTCCCATCAAGATAATTGTGATGCTTCTGTTTGTTGGTGTACTTTTCATTAATTATTATTGACAATTGAGATGTCGTTGCAAACCCTTTTTATATTTTTGGAAACAGCGATGCGTGTCTCCATACCCGGGCATGTCTTCCTCAATTTTAGTGGAACTGCAGAAAATTGGATGGCCATTGTTGTTCCGCCTCACTGTCCTCTGCCACGTGGTTCTTCCTTCCTTGAGCTTGATTACCGAGAAGAAACAGACCACAGTGAGGATTTGTCGAACTTCTTAGGTGCCTCACCCTAACTTGATGCCAAATGGATGATGCATCACCACAATGACCTATCGATGCTCATGGTTGCTCCTCATGGTTGCGTCGGCTGGTGAAGCTGGCCGATTTTCGACGAAAAACAAGCTGTCTTCCATCGGTAGCTACTCAAACTTTGTAATACTCTCAAACCTTTCCGATAATTGAAATTAAATTTCTTTATATGTACACACTCTCACACGTTTCCGATAATTTGGCGCATGTGTGGTTGTACACTTAAGGGAGGGTAATGTACCACACGTGAAGGACAGGAAGTGCGACCAGGACGCGTGGGCGTGGATCGTTAGTTTATCGGAAGTAGTACTAGTTTTCTTCACTATACATTAAATAAAGAGTTTCGTTTCGTACTTACACAATTTAAAACGATTGTCATGGAGAGAATAAGAAAACCACTCCACTATATTTTAGTCGTATACACGAGAGTACTATATGGACGCAGCTTCATTGACTTAGTGCACCTGCCTTTGGATTTACGACAGGTGGGCCCAAAATGTGGCTGGCTCACCTGTCATACAGCCAAAAGCAGGTGCAATGAAGGCACTGGAGCTCAGTCCGTACTACAGTAGTAGTATAGATATAAGCGGGAGCCTCAGCGCTTGTTCGCTAGGGTTTGCACTCTCCACGCGCTGGCCGCACTACATATATTATATGTTACACGCTGGAGGCTCAGCGTTCATTTTCTAGGGTTTGCTATATTCACAGTCTCTCACCCTCTCTTCACCAGATCTAAACAAGACTGTGTTGGCCTCTTGTCTCTCTCTCCCCCCTCACAGCTGGTGAAGGAGGCGTATGTATCCCGTCGCACTGGGAAGGGGAGGAGGTGCAGCGTTCACTCTATCGCCTTTGGCAAGGGAGGCAATCCACTGCCGGCTGCACTGTTCTCTTTCACCCAGCGCCTGTGCGGGAGGGCCACCAACCCGTTCTTCCTCGCTGCCGTACGTAGTGTGGGCAGATCCGGCCTCCCGCCGCACGCCTTGCCACATCCCAACGACCCTAAGGTATAAGTTTCTTTGAAACCATCGTTGCTCTAGCTGCATGTGGATCTTTTTCGACCTGTAGTCGAATCTAGGTCTTGGTTCAAAGAGGAAAGAAGGGTGCGGTGGGCTGGAGCAAGAATCTAGGACGTGGTTCAATGAGGAAAGGAGGGGCGGAAAGTAGTATAGACTGGCTATCCAGCCGCTTTGTAGGTCGAAAAGGGAAAAAGGGGTAACCCAGTACACACACCTGTAAGGAACCGATCTCTTTGTTGAAAAGGGAAAGAAACTAGGGGGTCGGGTAGTTTGTGCACGACTAGATTTGCTGCCCTCACATAGGAAGAAGGTTCAAAGAGAACAAATATGGGACCAGCGCATATATGTTGCTTGGCTACATACTCTACATCACCCATTTATACGTGTGGATGCACATGGTGCTGGCATGTCCCATGCAGCTATTTTGCTGTTGTTAATCTAAGAATGCCGCCGGAAAATTGAAGCAATGCCACTGTTAAAAGTAAATTACATTTTTTAACGAATGTTGTTTCAAGAGAATGTCTCTGTTAATATGAATCAATGCAACCGTTTTAAATAAATGATGAATTGAAGTTATTGTATTGCTGTCTTTTCCCATTAAGTAGTGAACAAAAATGGGACCAACCCAGACATGATGCTTGTTGCTTTGTTACCACAAATTCAGCATCACCCCCTTTATAAGCAAGTAATTGATGCCACTCTCAGAATTAACTATTGAATCTTATTTCAAAGCTGCAACACTTGTTAGGGATTGGCGGGATTACCATTTTTGTGGCCGCATGTTTCATCCTCCTTTATTAGACAGTAATTGATTCCTTTTTTGCCTCTGTTTAAACAGGGATATCTATTCAACTTGTTGCTATTGCGACATTTTGCTTCGCTACGCGAAATACTTTGCTTGATTTCAGTGCAACTGCACAAAACGAGATTGGATTTCCTATTCGTGTTGGCAGATTCGTATTTTATCTTGTTGGTCTCATGAAAGGTCAGTACATGCCTTCATCCACATGATTTTGCAGTGTGCTTTGAGATGTTGTGCTACTTGTATTGGTACTGTTTTAAATAAATGTTGAATTGAAGCTATTATATTGCTGTCTTTTCCCATTAAGTAGTGAACAAAAATGGGACCAACCCAGACATGATGCTTGTTGCTTTGTTACAACAAATTCAGCATCACCCCCTTTATAAGCCAGTAATTGATGCCTCTCTCAGAATTAACTACTGAATCTTATTTCAAAACTGCAACACTTGTTAGGGATTGGCTGGATTACCATTTTTGTGGCCGCATGTTTCATCCTCCTTTATTGGCTAGTAATTGATTCCTTTTTTGCCTCTGTTAAAACAGGGATATCTTTTCAACTTGTTGCTATTGTGACATTTTGCTTCGCTACACGAAACACTTTGCTTGATTTCAGTGCAACTGCACAAAACGAGATTGGATTTCCTATTCGTGTTGGCAGATTCGTACGTGATCTTGTGTGCGTCATGACAGGTTGGTACTTGCCTTCATCCACATGATCGTGCAGTGTGTTTTGAGATGTTGTGCTACTTGTATTGGTACTGTTTTAAATAAATGATGAATTGAAGCTATTGTATTGCTGTCTTTTCCCATTAAGTAGTGAACAAAAATGGGACCAACCCAGACATGATGCTTGTTGCTTTGTTACAACAAAGTCTGCATCACCCCCTTTATAAGTAGATGGAAGCACATACTGTTGTTGCGCCCGCTCTCCCCTGGAACTGTTTATGCTTTTCGTTAATCTAATGCCGCTGGTAAATTTAAGCAATGCCACTCTCAGAATTAATTAACTACTGAATCTTAGTACAAAACTGCAGCACTTGTTAGGGATTGGCGGGATTACCATTTTTGTGGCCGCATGTTTCATCCTCCTTTATTGGCCAGTAATTGATTCCTTTTTTGCCTCTGTTAAAACAGGGATATCTATTCAGCTTGTTGATATTGCGACATTTTGCTTCACTTAATTTTGGTGGAACTGCACAAAATGAGACCGGATTTCCATATATGTGTTGAGATCTCTCTCAGGTCTTCCTCACGAGTTGTTTCAAATCTTGGTCTTGAAAGGTCAGTACCGCCCTTCCTCCGAATTAACTGTTGAATCTTAGTTCAAAACTGCAAACACTTCTTAGGGATCGGCAGGAGTACCATTTCTGTTAGGGATCGGCCGGAGTACATGTTTAAGAAATGTATTGTTCAGATAATGTCTCTGTTATTATATATCAGTTATAGACTTACAGTGTTTTACAAATGGTACTATCCTGCTTTGTAGTTCTTTCTACATGTTTAACCAAGGTATTGTTAAGATAATGTCTCTATTAAAATGAATCAGTCGCATTGTTTTAGCAATGATACTTATCTGCTTTTTCGTTCTTTATACATCTTGAAACAAGGCGTTGTTAAGATAATGTCTCAGTTAATATGAATGAATCACACTGATTGAGAATTGCTACTCTCCTGCTTTGTTTCCCATTAAGATAAGGTAGATCAGTAGATGTTTTTCTTTTGGGAGTACAAGTCATCAACCGTTATTTCTCAGTAATTGTTTCCCTTATACCTTTTGTTGCTTACAGGGATATCAAAATAAAAGCTCGGTTTTATTCCGACTTCGATTTTAGTTCAATTGCACAAAAGGAGCCAATGTGTCCAAGGCAAACTGCTGCATTACTGGGTCCAGTTGGTCGTTCCACTTTGCAGAAAGAAGCAGTCATTGTTTGCGCTACATTACAGAAGGAATGACCGAGAAGCTTTACAGAGTATTAGGCCTTCCACTATGTAGGCCAAAAGAGGTGCCAATTTCACCTTTTCTTAGTTTGGCACCGAATCCCTCCATTGCTACAGCCGGTGCCATAAATATTAGACACCGGTGACATGACTAGTCTGCAGAGACCATTGGGAATTTAACAACACGTGGAGTGCCCTGGGCAAGAAGTGCCCAAACAAGTACAAGAAGCGACAGGACTCCACGATCATAGGCATTACATATTTTGAATGGGAAAAGCTTGTCAAAGTTTAATCATTGATGTTAGCAAGAAGCGACAGGACTCCACGATCATAGGCATTACATATTTTGAATGGGAAAAGCTTGTCAAAGTTTAATCATTGATATTAGCAAGAAGTGACAGGACTCCATGATCATAGGCATTACATATTTTGAATGGGAAAAGCTTGTCAAACTTTAATCATTGATGTTAGCAAGAAGACGTTAGTTTAATATATTGGAATTGGAAAACCTTGTCAAAATTTGCTCATTGATGTTAGCCACAAAACATGCTTTTGATATTTTTGAGTGGGACGCCCTTGTTGTGAGCAGCGTCGAGTGTTTTTCCTATTCCTGTGTTCAGTTTAGAAGTAAATAGTTACTCTGGTGAGATATTCCTGTGTTAAGAGTTTGTTCTGAATATTGTCTATGTAATGCCTGGCCTTGTGTTTGATTGCAAAGTTGAGCTTGGAATGTTGTGGCATGCGGCATCACGAGCTGTTCACCGTGCCTCCTGAGAATAACGCTTCGTATTGTTTTGCATGTCGATCTAATGCCAGTGATTTGCTTGTTAAGAAGATCATCCTCTTCTGTTGTTTCCGTGCTTAAGAAGTTCATCGTCTGATGTTTCATTCATAGCCTATACGACAAGTCGGGTAGGTTAGACGTGAAACCATATGATCTTCTGACCAACTCATGATATTAGGCCGTGATTGGATCGTCATTTTCCAACCAAAACCGCTTGTAAATTAAAGCAGATGGTCTCGGGCGAAGGTGCTTGGTTGGTCGATTTCGACTAGTAAAATATCGGAAGTACTTGACACACGATAAAAACACTAAACGACACTCGGACGATTGCTAATCCAGCCGTTAGCTGCTATTTCAGCCTTGCCCATGGATGGCATGATACGCACATCGTGCATGTATCGTCTGGTAATGTCGTCCATATAGCAGTGCTCGTAAAATATACACTAGTCTCTCAAATTACACGTGTAACCCGCCAGTTTTACTTACAGACCTCGGGCCCTCGGTTTCATTATGCCTGTATTTTACGCGTTGTTTTCAATGATGAATAAATTACACTTGTATGTTAATACAGGTTTGAAATAAACCAGAGCTCCCAAGCGCGGCCTTACCGTTTCATGCCGTCTCAGTTTCCCGAAGATGCTCATAGGTGTCCGATGATCCTGGCTTCCTGAATGAGTAGCGGGCGTTGTATCAGACCATCCGTAGGGCCCGCGAGGCCCTCTCCGTTGTCCTTCGAGTTGTTGCGCTCGCCGTGGCACCGAGCATTGTTAACATCGTCAACGAACATGAGGATTCAGGAGATGACTTTATTTTGACTGGATGACACTAGGGACCCACTAGGGCCATAGCCGTACGCACGCAAGTGCCTCCTTATTATGTACAACTATATTTTTTTTGCTTTCTCCTGGTTTCCTGACATCACGGTCCCACACCATTGTCAACCTATGTAGTCAATATAAACGAGAGAATTGCACAAGGTGCGGCCGACAGCTGGGACCAAGCAGCTCGAAGAGTATTTGTGTTTTTTAGGCGTGAGCACTGCAGAGTTTTTCTTGGCGATGATTTCGTTGTTGTTTAGAGGAGAGCAGGGTATTAACTGGGCGGGCTGTGGCCCGTCTAGCTCAGGCCAGATATCCAGCCCAGATACTAATTTTTTCAAGATGAAAATGGCTAGCCCAGCTATATGTCTTTTTGAGGAATACCGAGGCAAGGTCAACTTGTTATTCTCCGCCCCGCTGGACTGCAAATCTTTCCTAGGAGGGATGCATTAGGCTTAACAGGAAAATGGGCTTTGAAAAATAATAAATGGGATGTAATTATAAAAACTGGGCAGTAACTAGTCGGACCCGTCATCCTCCCACGTATTACCCTCGTCGTCATTGTCGCTGTCCTCCTCGTCACTTTCGCTCGAGGTACAACTTCCATCATCGGAATCTCCATCGGAGGAGCTCTCCACGCAGCACTTCAGGCGAGTCCCGAAGTCGCCGAAGACCTTGACGGAGAGCGGGCCGTCCTCCATTAATTTGAAGTAGAGGACGAGCCCCGCCATCAGGCTGTGGATGCGGGCAAACGTCTTCCACCCACGACGGAGGTACATGACCCGAGGAGCTGGGAAGTCGACCTCGACCCGTGTGCCCCCATTCCCACAACCCCTCATGTGCAATCTGAGGGATTGGGGCCGGTTACGCTCCATCTCCCGAGCAAATGGGGCGGGAAGGCGGAGACGGTGACGCGGAGGCCGGCGCAGCCTCACAAAGAACTCGCGGGGCTGATCTCCGACATGGCCTTCCATCGGGAAAGGCACCATTGGCGGGGGCGAAGCCGGCGCGCCGCCTCGTCCTCCTCTTCCTTGAGCACTACGACCTCTGCCCCGGCCACACCCACGACCTCGCCCCCTCCCCCTTCCCCTCGCGGCCATTTCCACCACCACGGGCTCAGGAGGAGGAGGGACGCGCTGTCGAGCGGCAACCCTCGCCGCCACCGTTGAAGGACCAGGGTTCCCCTTCTCCATGGCGAGTGAAAGGGAGGAGCAGAAGCGAGAGGAGGGAGATGACAGAAGATGTGCGGGACGCCATCCCCCTTCCCCATCTTTATAAAGGGGTGGGATCGGGGATCGGTCGCCCCTCTCGACCAATCCGGCCACCAGAGGCGCAGGGAATTAGGACCGACCCGCTGCCCTAACCAGCGACGGCCCGGTTTCCCGCCTCCACCGCTTGCCACCCTAGGCGCATGAAGGACGCGTGGCGGACGGGCAGAACCGAGGGGACGGGTGAAGCAACCTCTCCCCACCCCGTGATCGTGGGGAGTGGAAACCTTGAAGACCACGACCCGGCCCCATTCAGTAAATGAGCCGCGCCTCCATGCCTCCCCCTTTTTACGGGGAAGGCGTGAGCCGCCTCTTTACTATGATGTGACGCATGCGTGCGAAAACCGCCCCACGCATGTCGCCCACATCACGCACACCCCTCCATGCCGCGCCGCGCACGCGGGTCGTGGGAAGCGCAACGCACGGACAGTTTTACCGTGGTAAAAACCGCCCTGCCTGCCCGCGCACCATTTTGGGCCTGGCCCAACAATGTGTCACGCTTATGTGTGGCACAGGCCCGGGGGCTCCTGTCGGTGTACAAAAAGAGGGTTGCATTTCTGTACCCCTATACCTGTGCACGGGCAGTCGGAGCCGCGCCCACGGTCACGCCAAGCAGAGTAGGGAGGTGAGCCAAGGTAAGACTGAAGCCCAAGATAATCAGAGCAACGCCAAGGCCAAGACCACAAAGAGCAGAGGGACGAAGCAGATTCCCCCGACAAGGCCCTTGCTGAGGGCAGCCTCAGGAGCCCCGACAAGACCCTTGTCGGGGCAGCTCGCCCCACACCAACAGAGCGAGCCACCCTTGAGCCCATGGTCCCCAACGCCGTCATCCACATGGGGCCAGGGCTCGGGAAGGCACCTCTGTGGTGGCATGCAGATCTTTGTGAAGACATGTTCAGGATCAGATGAGGATTAGAAGACAGCGATCCTCGGCAAGATCCTTGCCGAGGAAGGCCACCAGACCCCTGGCAAGGCCCTTGCCAGGGACGACAACGCGCCACGGCAAGACCCTTGTCGGGCCACCCGGCAAGGCCCTCACCAAGGACGCCAGCAGGGCCACCGCCAGGCCCGCGTCAACCAACCTTCCACCGTCGTTCACATGCAGCTGCCAGCCCAACCAGCTGGGCGGGCACCTGCGTGGCAACATGCAGCTCCTAGGCTAACTCATCAAGCGCCTGCGTGGCAGCATGCAGATCTTTGTGGAGGCTCCACCACCGCGCCACCTCAGCTGCTTGCCTGCCTTCGTGGCGCCGCATGCGTCGCTGGCCAGGGCTCGTGTCGAAGCGAGGAGGAGCGGCAACGGACGGGACGGGCCTTGCCCCCGTCCCCAATAAAGCAAGAGGTCACCTAAGCTATGCATTAAGTGCGTCTTGTCCTGTAATACGAGTGATAAGATCAGAGCACTGTACGCCTTTCCACCTCCTGTGTGTCACTATGGCAGCCCCTTTCAACTATAAAAGGAGGCCCATGGCATACTGGAGAGGGATTCGGCTCTTTCGAACCACGCACTGACCACAACTAGTTCGAGAGCCTAAGACTCAGAAATACACCCACCAAAGCAGGACTAGGGTTTTACGCATCCTCGCGGCCCGAACCTGGGTAAACGATCCTTGTGCAGTCTACTAGCCCTGCTCTCCTTGCAACCCTGTGCCCCGGCAACCGTAGTAGGGATTCTTGTGATCCCATAGGTGTCGTTCCACACCGACATGAGAAGGCTTAGAAATCAATACAAAACTTATGCTCTTAGTACCAACGTCGATCCTTCTTCGAGGAAACATTTGGTTCATAGCCAATTGTGTGATAAATTGCACCAACATGAAAGATGACTATGTCTCAAACGCAACCAAGGTGAACTGATGAAGGATATCATCTTTGTGGGTAACAAGCAAAGAGCACTGATGGAAGACAGCTTGTTTTTCGTTGAAAATCGATCAGCTTCACCAGCCAATGCAACCATGAGTCGCAACCATGAGCATCGATAGGACATCGTGGTGATGCATCATCCATTTGGCATCAGGTTTGGGTGAGGCACCAATGAAGTTCAACAAATCCTCACTTGGTATGTTTCTTCTCGGTAATCAAGCTCGCGGAAGGAAGAACCACGTGGCAGAGGACAGTGAGGCGGAACAACAATGGCCATCCAATTTTGTGCAGTTCCACTAAAATTGAGGAAAACATGCCCGGGTATGGAGATACGCATCGATGTTTGCAAAAATACAAAAAAGGGATATAGTGTTGTTACTTTGTTTTGGCAGTGGTACAAGATTAACAGCGATATCTCAATTGTCAATAAGATCTAATGAAAAGTACACCAACAAACAGAAGAATCAAGATTATCTTGATGGGAACTAAACCAGGATACCCGAGAAAAAAAGCATTTCTTCATTTAACCAGTGATAGTATTAGATTAGCAGCAGCAATAGGAGCATATGGTCAATGACCGCACAACCACCATGTACTTTTTGTCGAAGCAACATGTATACCTCCACCGAGGCATAAACCAGGACAACTTTTTGAGGGGCATTTCCTCTATAATAGTAAAAAATAGGTGATGTTGGACCAGGCGAAAACCCCTAGCTATTGTACATGGGGAGCTGGGGAGTAGTGGCATAGAAGAAAACCCGCATGCAGCGACCTGGGGAGCTGGACCAGTACAATGAAGCATGAAATCCAAAAGAAGTTATACCTCAGGTGGGCAAGATATCGCTTAGGCGGGCGGGCGGGATCTGCCCACATGACGGCAGCAAACAAGGCTGCGGAGGACCTTCGTCCGTGCCAATGCCGGCTCCGAGAGGATGGTGCGCATCGGCTTCCTCCATAGCCGACGGCGACAACATCAACGCTACACCTCCTCACCTCCCGCAACAGACGATTTTGGCCGGATCTGTGACCACCGGTGAGGAGAGAGATAGAGTGGACACTACCATCTTGTTTAGATATGGAGAGGGTGAGAGAGCGAGACGCGAGAAACCCTATCAAACAAGAGGCTATATATACAATGGAGTAAAAAATCTCTCCATAACAGTGGTTTTAAATAGAATGCGCGCGTTACCGAAAAAAAACTGGCGGACATTTTTTTCAACGTACCAAGAAAGAAAACTCGATCAAAAACACGCCCCCGCTTCCAGGTCGCGAGAGTCGTCGCGCAAACACACATAGACATAGACATGCATATTCGTGTTTACATAAAATTCCATCTCCATCTCCATCTCCATCTCCAATCATATTTGTCCAACTGGCACATTATTTCCATTCTTAATTATATACGCAGCAATATTAATGTACAACATCCCTTGTTTGCGGGCGTCCGGACCGCTGCCACGCCCGCTCCTGACCAACCCGAACCCTCTTCATCACCCGCGTGTGCTTCCCGCCTGAAACAGTCAGTACCGCATGATACGTCCATTTTGCATCATGCTTTTATATCAATATTTATTGCATTATGGGCTATTATTTAACTTTATGTCACGATACTTATGGCTATTCTCTCTTATTTTACAAGGTTTACATAAGGAGGGAGAATGCCGGCAGCTGGAATTCTGGGCTGGAAAAGGAGCAAATATTAGAGACCTATTCTGTGCAACTCCAAAAGTCCTGACACTCCACGGAATATCTTAAAATAAATAAAGAAAAATCCTCGCCAAAGATGGAGTCCAGGGGGCCCACACCCTGCTCACGAGGGTGGGGGGGCGCCCCCCCTCCCCTCCTAGGGCGCGCCCCCTACCTCGTGGGCCCCTGGTGGGTCTCCGACGTCCATCTTCTGCTATATGAAGTCTTTCGATGAGAAAATAATCAGAAGGAACCTTTTGGGACGAGACTCCGCCGCCACGAGGCGGAACCTTGGCGGAACCAATCTAGAGCTCCGGCAGAGCTGTTCTGCCGGGGATACTTCCCTCCGGGAGGGGGAAATCATCACCATCGTCATCACCAACGCTCCTCTCATCGAGAGAGGGCAATCTCCATCAACATCTTCACCAGCACCATCTCATCTCCAAACCCTAGTTCATCTCTTATATCCAATTCTTGTCTCAAAGTCCGGGATTGGTGCTAGTAGGTTGCTAGTAGTGTTGATTACTCTTTGTAGTTGATGCTAGTTGGTTTATTTGGTGGAAGATCATATGTTCAGATCCTTTATGCATATTATTACCCCTTTGATTACGAACATGAATATGCTTTGTGAGTAGTTACATTTGTTCCTGAGGACAAGGGAGAAGTCTTGCTATTAGTAGTCATGTGAATTTGGTATTCGTTTGATATTTTGATAAGATGTATGTTGTCTAGCCTCTAGTGGTGTTATGTGAACGCCGACTACATAACACTTCACCATTATTTGGGCCTAGAGGAAGGCATTGGGAAGTAATAAGTAGATGATGGGTTGCTAGAGTGACAGAAGCTTAAACCCTAGTTTATGCGTTGCTTCGTAAGGGGCTGATTTGGATCCACATGTTTCATGCTATGGTTAGGTTTACCTTAATACTTTTGTTGTAGTTGCGGATGCTTGCAATAGAGGTTAATCATAAGTGGGATTCTTGTTCAAGTAAGAATAGCACCCAAGCACCGGTCCACCCACATATCAAATTATCAAAGTACCGAACGCGAATCATATGAACGTGATGAAAACTAGCTTGACGATATTCCCATGTGTCCTCGGGAGCGCTTTTCCTATTATAAGAGCTGGCTCCGGCTTGTACTTTGCTACAAAAAGGATTGGGCCACCTTGCTGCACCTTATTTACTTTTGTTACTTGTTGCTCGTTACAATTTACCTTATCACAAAACTATCTGTTGCCACTTATTTCAGTACTTGCAGAGAATACCTTGCTGAAAACCGCTTATCATTTCCTTCTGCTCCTCGTTGGGTTCGACACTCTTACTTATCGAAAGGACTACGATAGATCCCCTATACAATGCTCAAAGAAATTATGCTACTACTGAAAAAGAACTTTTAGCAGTTGTATTTGCTTGTGATAAGTTCAGACCTTATATTGTTGATTCTAAAGTAACTATTCACACTTATCATGCTGCTATTAAATATCTCATGGAAAAGAAAGATGCTAAACCTAGACTTATTAGATGGGTTCTCTTGCTACAAGAATTTGATTTGCATATCGTTGATAGAAAGGGAGCTGAGAACCCCGTTGCAGATAACTTGTCTAGGCTAGAAAATGTTCTTGATGACCCACTACCTATTGATGATAGCTTTCCTGATGAACAACTAAATGTTATAAGTACTTCTCGTAGTACTCCTTGGTATGCTGATTATGCTAATTATATTGTTGCTATGTTTATACCACCTAGTTTCACATACCAGCAAAAGAAAAAGTTCTTCTATGATTTGAGACATTACTTTTGGGATGACCCACATCTTTATAAAGAAGGAGTAGATGGTGTTATTAGACGTTGTGTACCTGAGCATGAACAGGAACAGATCCTACGCAAGTGTCATTCCGAGGCTTATGGAGGGCACCACGCTGGAGATAGAACTGCACATAAGATATTGCAATCCGGTTTTTATTGGCCTACTCTCTTCAAGGATGCCCGTAAGTTTGTTTTGTCTTGTGATGAATGTCAAAGAATTGGTAATATTAGTAGACATCAAGAAATGCTTATGAATTATTCACTTGTTATTGAACCGTTTGATGTTTGGGGCTTTGACTATATGGGACCTTTTCCTGCCTCTAATGGATATACACATATTTTAGTTGCTGGTGATTACGTTACTAACTGGGTAGAAGCTATTCCAACTAGTAGTGATGATCATAACACTTCTATTAAAATGCTTAAGGAAGTTATTTTTCCGAGGTTTGGAGTCCCTAGATATTTAATGACCGATGGTGGTTCACATTTTATTCATGGTGCTTTTCGTAAAATGCTTGCTAAATATGATGTTAATCGTAGAATTGCATCTCCTTATCACCCACAGTCTAGTGGTCAAGTAGAATTGAGCAATAGAGAGCTCAAATTAATTTTGCAAAAGACTGTTAATAGGTCTAGAAAGAATTGGTCCAAGAAACTTGATGATGCATTATGGGCATATAGAACTGCATATAAGAATCCTATGGGTATGTCTCCGTATAAAATGGTTTATGGAAAAGCATGTCACTTACCTCTCGAACTAGAACATAAGGCATATTGGGCTATTAAAGAGCTTAACTATGATTTCAAACTTGCCGGTGAAAAAAGGTTACTTGATATTAGCTCACCTGATGAATGGAGAACCCAAGCTTATGAAAATGCCAAGCTGTTTAAAGAAAAAGTTAAAAGATGGCATGACAAAAGGATACAAAAGCGTGAGTTTAATGTAGGTGATTATGTATTGCTATACAACTCTTGTTTAAGATTTTTTGCAGGAAAACTTCTCTCTAAGTGGGAAGGCCCCTATGTTATCGAGAAGGTCTATCGTTCCAGTGCCATAAAAATTAACAACTTCGAAGGCACGAATCCAAAGGTGGTAAACGGTCAAAGAATCAAACATTATATCTCAGGTAATCCCATAAATGTTGATACCAATATTATTGAAACCGTAACCCCGTAGGAATACATAAGGGACACTTTCCGGAACGTTTCAGACTCCGAAAAGGAATAGGTATGTCGTACGGTAAGTAAACCGACTCCAAAACAATGTTTAAGGCAAGATTTCTCCATTTTGGATTATTTACAAAAATAGAAAAATAAGTAGCAGTCCAGGAAGGACACGAGGGCCCCACAAGGGTGGTGGGCGCGCCCTACCCCCCTGGGCGTGCCCCCCTACCTCGTGAGCACCTCGTGTGCCCTCCGGACTCCGTTTTCTTGCACGATACGTATTTTGGTCGGTAAAAATTCATTATATAACCTCCCGAAGGTTTTGACTCCCGTATCACGCAAGTCTCCTCTGTTCTTGTTTCGAGCTATTTTCTGTCAGGGTTTTCAAGGTTAGGCATCATGTCGTCCCCCTCCTCCAACAATGGTGACAACGATGCTTGGCTAATGAAGATAGATCTGAAGAGGGAAGAACCCATGAAGGCCAACAAGGATGAAAGGATCAAGAAGGCCACGGAGGATCAAGCTCCGGCAGCAAAAGACATCCTTCAACTTGATCATAACCTTCTTACCCCAACTGAGATCGAAGCTTTCAAGATGATTGAGTTAGCTCGTATACAGAACAAGTATCTCACACAAGAAAATATTTTGTTGAAGGAGCATATTATCGCACTCAAGGGCATTATCCGCAAGCTGGAGGACCTCTTACGCTCGATGTGCGATTATCCATCACCACCACATTCTTCACCGACAAAGGAGACATAATCACATGGGTATGGGCACTCCCCTTGGCAACTACCAAGCTTGGGGGAGGTGCCCCGGTATCGTATCACCATCACATCTCCTATATTTACCATTTTTCTTAGTTGGATCCTATTAGTAGTATCTTGATCTAGTAAATAAAGTTTATGGCATGATCTAGTTTTGAGTTTTGCTTTATGATCTCTCTTTGTAATATAATCAGTGAGGTATATAATAAAGATTAGTGTTGAGTCAAGGGCTTGATTATTTTGCCATGATCTTGGGTGAATAAAAGGAAAGAAGAAAAAGAATAAAAAGAAACAAAAAGTTCATATTGATCTTATTGAGAGTAATGACTTCACATAGAAAGAGTATGATGATTAAAAGTTGTTGGGAGTTGGCAGACATAGCTTTGGTCATCGTTGCAATTAATAGGAAGTAATAAGGAAAAAGAGGTTTCACATATAGATATATTATCATTGACATCTTTTATGATTGGGAGCACTCATTATAATATGACATGCTAAAGAGTTGATGTGGGACAAGGAAGACAACGTAATGAGTTATGTCTTTCTTATATCTGAGATAAAGTATGTTGTCATGGATCCTCTACCATGTTGAGCTTGCCTTTCCCCCTCATGCTAGCCAAATTCTCAGCACTAAGTAGAGATACTACTTGTGTTTCCAAATACCCTTAAATCAGTTTTGCCATGATAGTCCACCATATCTACCTATGGATTGAGTAAGATCCTTCAAGTAAGTTGTCATCGGTGCAGAGCAATAAAAATTGCTCTAAATATGTATGATTGATTGGTGTGGGAGAAATAAGCTTTATACGATCTTGTGATTAAAAGCGACGGACTGCATAATAAAGGTTCATACACAAGGGGAAATATAAAGTGATGTTCTTTTGCATTGGGATTTTGTGCATCCAACCATAAAAGCGCATGGCAACCTCTGCTTCTCTCTGCGAAGGGCATATCCTTTATTATTATCTTCTACCTTGCAAGAGTCACGGTGATCTTCACCTTTCCTTTTTCATTTTATCCTTTGGCAAGCCCAGCATGTTGGAAAGAACATGATATATATATATATATATATATATATATATATATATAATTGGATGTAGGGGAGCATGAATTATTATTGTTGACATTACCCTTGAGGTAAAAGGTTGTGGGGCAAAACTATAAGCCCCTATCTTTCTCTGTGTCCGATTAAAACTCCGTAACCACAAGTATCATGTGAGTGCTAGCAATTATGAAGGACTAGATGATAGTTGAGTATGTGGACTTGCTTTTTAGCTCTGACATAGACTCTTTCCGATGTTATGATAAATTGCAATTGCTTCAATGACTGAGGTTATAGTTTGTTGGTGTTCAATAAGGTTTCTGATTCATACTTTTGCATTGTGAATAGATCATCACTTGAACATAAGTAATCATATGACAAAATCTATATGTGTTGCTCTTATGAGAATAATCATGATGCCTTCATGTCCGTATTTTATTTTTATCGATGCCTCTACCTCTAAACATGAGGACATATTTATTGTTATCAGCTTTTCGCTTGAGGACAAGCGAGGTCTAAGCTTGGGGGAGTTGATACGTCCATTTTGCATCATGCTTTTATATCGATATTTATTGCATTATAGGCTGTTATTTCACTTTATGTCACAATACTTATGGCTATTCTCTCTTATTTTACAAGGTTTACATAAGGAGGGAGAATGCCGGCAGCTGGAATTCTGGGCTGGAAAAGGAGCAAATATTAGAGACCTATTCTGCACAACTCCAAAAGTCCTGAAACTCCACGGAATATCTTAAAATAAATAAAGAAAAATCCTCGCCAAAGATGGAGTCCAGGGGGCCCACACCCTGCTCACGAGGGTGGGGGGCGCCCCCCCCCCCCCCTCCTAGGGCGCGCCCCCTACCTCATGGGCCCCTGGTGGGTCTCCGACGTCCATCTTCTGCTATATGAAGTCTTTCAATGAGAAAATAATCAGAAGGAACCTTTCGGGACGAGACTCCGCCGCCACGAGGCGGAACCTTGGCGGAACCAATCTAGAGCTCCGGCAGAGCTGTTCTGCCGGGGATACTTCCCTCCGGGAGGGGGAAATCATCACCATCGTCATCACCAACGCTCCTCTCATCGGGAGAGGGCAATCTCCATCAACATCTTCACCAGCACCATCTCATCTCCAAACCCTAGTTCATCTCTTGTATCCAATTCTTGTCTCAAAGTCCGGGATTGGTGCTAGTAGGTTGCTTGTAGTGTTGATTACTCTTTGTAGTTGATGCTAGTTGGTTTATTTGGTGGAAGATCATATGTTCAGATCCTATATGCATATTATTACCCCTCTGATTATGAACATGAATATGCTTTGTGAGTAATTACGTTTGTTCCTGAGGACAAGGGAGAAGTCTTGCTATTAGTAGTCATGTGAATTTGGTATTCGTTTGATATTTTGATAAGATGTATGTTGTCTAGCCTCTAGTGGTGTTATGTGAACGTCGACTACATAACACTTCACCATTATTTGGGCCTAGAGGAAGGCATTGGGAAGTAATAAGTAGATGATGGGTTGCTAGAGTGACAGAAGCTTAAACCCTAGTTTATGCGTTGCTTCGTAAGGGGCTGATTTGGATCCACATGTTTCATGCTATGGTTAGGTTTACCTTAATACTTTTGTTGTAGTTGCGGATGCTTGCAATAGAGGTTAATCATAAGTGGGATGCTTGTTCAAGTAAGAACAGCACCCAAGCACCGGTCCACCCACATATCAAATTATCAAAGTATCGAACGCGAATCATATGAACGTGATGAAAACTAGCTTGACGATATTCCCATGTGTCCTCGGGAGCGCTTTTCCTATTATAAGAGTTTGTTCCGGCTTGTCCTTTGCTACAAAAAGGATTGGGCCACCTTGCTGCACTTTATTTACTTTTGTTACTTGTTGCTCGTTACAATTTATCTTATCACAAAACTATCTGTTACCACTTATTTCAGTACTTGCAGAGAATACCTTGCTGAAAACCGCTTATCATTTCCTTCTGCTCCTCGTTGGGTTCGACACTCTTACTTATCGAAAGGACTACGATAGATCCCCTATACTTGTGGGTCATCAAGACTCTTTTCTGGCGCCGTTGCCGGGGAGTGTAGCGCCTTTGGTAGGTGGAATTTGGTAAGGAAAATTTATATAGTGTGCTGAAATTTACTGTCACTTGTTACTATGGAAAGTAATTCTCTGAGGGGCTTGTTCGGGGTATCTTCACCCCGTCCAGTAGAGCAAAGAGTTGCTCCTCAACCTACTGAACCTATTGAAAATGAAACTCCTTTTGAATTTCCTTCGGGTATGATGGAAAAACTGCTAGCTAACCCTTTTACAGGAGATGGAACAAAGCATCCTGATGAGCACTTAATATATGTGGATGAAGTTTGTGGATTATTTAAGCTTGCAGGTATACCCGATGATGTTGCTAAGAAGAAGGTCTTCCCTTTATCTTTGAAGGGAGACGCATTGATATGGTATAGGCTATGTGATGATATGAGATCATGGGACTATAAAAGATTGAAGTTGGAATTTCATCAAAAGTATTACCCTATGCATCTTGTTCATCGTGATCGCAATTATATATATAATTTCTGGCCTCGCGAAGGAGAAAGCATCGCTCAAGCTTGGGGGAGGCTTAAATCAATGTTATATTCATGCCCCAATCATGAGCTCTCGAGAGAAATAATTATGCAAAGTTTTTATGCTCGGCTTTCTGATAACAATCAACCATGCTCGATACTTCTTGTGCTGGCTCTTTTATGATGAAGACTATTGAATTCAGATGGAATTTATTGGATAGAATTAAACGCAACTCTGAAGATTGGGACCTCGACGAAGGTAAGGAGTCAGGTATGACACCTAAGTTTGATTGTGTTAAATCTTTTATGGACACCGATATTTTCCGTAAGTTTAGCACTAAATATGGACTTGACTCTGAGATAGTAGCTTCTTTCTGTGAATCTTTTGCTACTTATGTTGATCTCCCTAAGGAGAAGTGGTTTAAATATCATCCTCCCATAGAAGTAAAAGTAGCTGCACCTATTAAAGTTGAAGAAAAGACTGTCACTTATAATGATCCTATTGTTCCTACTTCTTATGTTGAGAAACCACCTTTCCCTGTTAGAATAAAGGATCATGCTAAAGCTTCAACTGTTGTTCGTAAAAGCAATATTAGAACTTATACACCTCCTGAGCAAGTTAAAGTAGAACCTAATATTGCTATTGTTAAAGATCTCTTGTCTGATAATATTGATGGGCATGTTATTCAGTTCGAAGGTGAAACTGCTAGAATTGCTAAACCTTGTGCTAAAGATAAACATAGACCTGTGGTAGGCGTGCCTGTTATTTCTGTTAAAATAGGAGATCATTGTTATCATGGCTTATGTGATATGGGTGCTAGTGCTAGTGTTATACCTATGACTTTATACAAGAAATTAAGAATGAAATTGCACCTGCTGAGTTAGAAGATATTGATGTCACAATTAAACTTGCCAATAGAGATACTATTTCACCAATTGGAATTGTTAGAGATGTTGAAGTCTTGTGTGGGAAAACTAAATATCCTGCTGATTTTCTTGTTCTTACTTCTCCACAAGATAGCTTTTGTCCCATTATATTTGGTAGACCCTTCTTGAACACTGTTAATGCTAGGATAGATTGCAAAAGAATGTTGTTACTATTGGCTTGGATGATATGGTTCATGAGTTTAATTTCTCTAAATTTAGTAAACAACATCGTGAGGAAGAATTACCTAGTAAGGATGAAATTATTGGTCTTGCTTCTATTGCCGTACCTCCTAGTGATCCTTTAGAACACTATTTGCTAGACCATGAAAATGATATGTTCATGAATGAAAGAAGGGAAATAGATGAAGTATTCTTTAAACAGGAACCTATTCTGCAACACAATTTGCCTGTTGAAATTTTAGGGGATCCTCCTCCACCCAAGGGTGATCCCGTGTTTGAGCTTAAACCGTTGCCTGATAATCTTAAATATGCTTATCTTGATGAAAAGAAGATATATCCTGTTATTATTAGTGCTAACCTTTCAGAGCATGAAGAAGAAAGATTATTGAAAACTCTGAAGAAGCATCGTGCTGCTATTGGATATACTCTTGATGATCTTAAGGGCATTAGTCCCACTCTATGTCAACATAAAATAAATTTGGAAGCAGATGCCAAACCAGTTCGTGATCCTCAACGACGTCTGAATCCTAAAATGAAAGAAGTGGTAAGAAAAGAAATACTCAAGCTTCTGGAGGCAGGTATAATTTATCCCGTTGCTGATAGTCAGTGGGTAAGTCCTGTCCATTGTGTCCCTAAGAAGGGAGGTATTACTGTTGTTCCTAATGATAAAGATGAATTGATTCCACAAAGAATTATCACAGGTTATAGGATGGTAATTGATTTCCGCAAATTAAATAAAGCTACTAAGAAAGATCATTACCCCTTACCTTTTATTGATCAAATGCTAGAAAGATTATGCAAACATACACACTATTGCTTTCTAGATGGTTATTCTGGTTTCTCTCAAATACCTGTGTCGGCTAGAGATCAATCAAAGACTACTTTTACATGCCCTTTTGGTACTTTTGCTTATAGACGTATGCCTTTTGGTTTATGTAATGCACCTGCTACCTTTCAAAGATGCATGATGGCTATATTCTCTGACTTTTGTGAAAAGATTTGTGAGGTTTTCATGGACGATTTTTCCGTCTATGGTTCCTCTTTTGATGATTGCTTGAGCAATCTTGATCGAGTTTTGCAGAGATGTGAAGAAACTAATCTTGTCTTGAATTGGGAAAAGTGCCACTTTATGGTTAATGAAGGTATTGTCTTGGGGCATAAAGTTTCTGAAAGAGGTATTGAAGTTGATAAAGCCAAGGTTGATGCTATTGAAAAGATGCCATGTCCCAAGGACATCAAAGGTATAAGAAGTTTCCTTGGTCACGCCGGATTTTACAGGAGGTTCATTAAGGACTTCTCAAAAATTTCTCGGCCTCTGACTAATTTATTGCAAAAAGATATACCATTTGTCTTTGATGATGATTGTGTAGAAGCATTTGAAATACTTAAGAAAGCATTAGTCTCTGCACCTGTTGTTCAGCCACCTGATTGGAATTTACCCTTTGAAATTATGTGTGATGCTAGTGATTATGCTGTAGGTGCTGTTCTAGGGCAAAGAGTTGATAAGAAATTAAATGTTATTCATTATGCTAGTAAGACTCTAGACAATGCTCAAAGAAATTATGCTACTACTGAAAAAGAGCTTTTAGCAGTTGTATTTGCTTGTGATAAGTTCAGACCTTATATTGTTGATTCTAAAGTAACTATTCACACTGATCATGCTGCTATTAAATACCTTATGGAAAAGAAAGATGCTAAACCTAGACTTATTAGATGGGTTCTCTTGCTACAAGAATTTGATTTGCATATTGTTGATAGAAAGGGAGCTGAGAACCCCGTTGCAGACAACTTGTCTAGGTTAGAGAATGTTCTTGATGACCCACTACCTATTAATGATAGCTTTCCTGATGAACAATTAAATGTTATAAGTACTTCTCGTAGTACTCCATGGTATGCTGATTATGCTAATTATATTGTTGCTAAGTTTATACCACCTAGCTTCACATACCAGCAAAAGAAAAAGTTTTTCTATGATTTGAGACATTACTTTTGGGATGACCCACATCTTTATAAAGAAGGAGTAGATGGTGTTATTAGACGTTGTGTACCTGAGCATGAACAGGAACAGATCCTACGCAAGTGTCATTCCGAGGCTTATGGAGGACACCACGCTGGAGATAGAACTGCACATAAGGTATTGCAATCTGGTTTTTATTGGCCTACTCTCTTCAAGGATGCCCGTAAGTTTGTCTTGTCTTGTGATGAATGTCAAAGAATTGGTAATATTAGTAGACGTCAAGAAATGCCTATGAATTATTCTCTTGTTATTGAACCGTTTGATGTTTGGGGCTTTGATTATATGGGACCTTTTCCTGCCTCTAATGGATACACACATATTTTAGTTGCTGTTGATTACGTTACTAAGTGGGTAGAAGCTATTCCAACTAGTAGTGCTGATCATAACACTTCTATTAAAATGCTTAAGGAAGTTATTTTCCGAGGTTTGGAGTCCCTAGATATTTAATGACTGATGGTGGTTCACACTTTATTCATGGTGCTTTCCGTAAAATGCTTGCTAAATATGATGTTAATCATAGAATTGCATCTCCTTATCACCCACAGTCTAGTGGTCAAGTAGAGTTGAGCAATAGAGAGCTCAAATTAATTTTGCAAAAGACTGTTAATAGGTCTAGAAAGAATTGGTCCAAGAAACTTGATGATGCATTATGGGCTTATAGAACTGCATACAAAAATCCTATGGGTATGTCTCCGTATAAAATGGTTTATGGAAAAGCATGTCACTTACCTCTCGAACTAGAACATAAGGCATATTGGGCTATTAAAGAGCTCAACTATGATTTTAAACTTGCCGGTGAGAAGAGGTTATTTGATATTAGCTCACTTGATGAATGGAGAACCCAAGCTTATGAAAATGCCAAGTTGTTTAAAGAAAAAGTTAAAAGATGGCATGACAAAAGGATACAAAAGCGTGAGTTTAATGTAGGTGATTATGTATTGCTATACAACTCTCGTTTAAGATTTTTTGCAGGAAAACTTCTCTCTAAATGGGAAGGCCCCTATGTTATCGAAGAGGTCTATCGTTCCGGTGCCATAAAAATCAACAACTTCGAAGGCACAAATCCGAAGGTGGTAAACGGTCAAAGAATCAAACATTATATCTCAGGTAATCCCATAAATGTTGAAACCAATATTATTGAAACCGTAACCCCGGAGGAATACATAAGGGACACTTTCCGGAACGTTTCAGACTCCGAAAAGGAATAGGTATGTGGTACGGTAAGTAAACCGACTCCAAAACAATTTTTAAGGCAATATTTCTCCGTTTTGGAATATTTAGAAAAATAGAAAAATAAGTAGCAGTCCGGGAAGGACACGAGGGCCCCACGAGGGTGGTGGGCGCGCCCTACCCCTCTGGGCGCGCCCCCTACCTCGTGAGCACCTCGTGTGCCTTCCGGACTCCGTTTTCTTGCACGATACGTATTTTGGTCGGTAAAAATTCATTATATAACCTCCCGAAGGTTTTGACTCCCGTATCACGCAAACCTCCTCTGTTCTTGTTTCGAGCTGTTTTCTGTCAGGGTTTTCCAGGCTAGGCATCATGTCGTCTCCCTTCTCCAACAATGGTGACAACGATGCTTGGCTAATGAAGATAGATCTGAAGAGGGAAGAACCCACGAGGGTCAACAAGGATGAAAGGATCAAGAAGGCCACGGAGGATCAAGCTCCGGCAGCAAAAGACATCCTTCAACTTGATCATAACCTTCTTACCCCAACTGAGATCGAAGCTTTCAAGATGATTGAGTTAGCTCGTATACAAAACAAGTATCTCACACAAGAAAATATTTTGTTGAAGGAGCATATTGTCGCACTCAAGGGCATTATTCGCAAGCTGGAGGACCTCTTACGCTCGATGTGCGATTATCCGTCACCTCCACCTTCTTCACCGACAAAGGAGATATAATCACATGGGTATGGGCACTCCCCTTGGCAACTGCCAAGCTTGGGGGAGGTGCCCCGGTATCGTATCACAATCACAACTCCTATCTTTACCGTTTTTCTTAGTTCGATCCTATTAGTAGTATCTTGATCTAGTAGAATAAAGTTTATGGCATGATCTAGTTTTGAGTTTTGCTTTATGATCTCTCTTTGTAATCGAGTCCGTGAGCTATATATAATAAAGATTAGTGTTGAGTCAAGGGCTTGATTATTTTGCCATGATCTTGGGTGAATAAAAGAAAAGAGAAAAAGAATAAAAAGAAACAAAAAGTTCATATTGATCTTATTGAGAGTAATGACTTCACATAGAAAGAGTATGATGATTAAAAGTTGTTGGGAGTTGGCAGACATAGCTTTGGTCATTGTTGCAATTAATAGGAAGTAATAAGGAAAGAGAGGTTTCACATATAGATATATTATCATTGACATCTTTTATGATTGGGAGCACTCATTAAAATATGACATGCTAAAGAGTTGATGTTGGACAAGGAAGACAACGTAATGAGTTATGTCTTTCTTATATCTGAGATAAAGTATGTTGTCATGGATCCTCTAACTTGTTGAGCTTGCCTTTCCCCCTCATGCTAGCCAAATTCTCAGCACCAAGTAGAAATACTACTTGTGCTTCCAAATACCCTTAAACCAGTTTTGCCATGAGAGTCCACCATATCTACCTATGGATTGAGTAAGATCCTTCAAGTAAGTTGTCATCGGTGCAAAGCAATAAAAATTGCTCTAAATATGTATGATTGATTGGTGTGGGAGAAATAAGCTTTATACGATCTTGTGATGTGGAAGTAATAAAAGCGACGGACTGCATAATAAAGGTTCATATCACAAGGGGCAATATAAAGTGACGTTCTTTCGCATTGAGATTTTGTGCATCCAACCATAAAAGCGCATGGCAACCTCTGCTTCCCTCTGCGAAGGGCCTATCCTTTATTATTATCTTCTACCTTATGCAAGAGTCATGGTGATCTTCACCTTTCCTTTTTCATTTTATCCTTTGGCAAGCTCAGCATGTTGGAAAGAACATGATATATATATATCTAATTGGATGTAGGGGAGCATGAACCATTATTGTTGACATTACCCTTGAGGTAAAAGGTTGTGGGGCAAAACTATAAGCCCCTATCTTTCTCTGTGTCCGATTAAAACTCCGTAACCACAAGTATTGCGTGAGTGTTAGCAATTATGGAGGACTAAATGATAGTTGAGTATGTGGACTTGCTTTTTAGCTCTGACATAGACTCTTTCCGATGTTATGATAAATTGCAATTGCTTCAATGACTGAGATTATAGTTTGTCGGAGCCCAATAAGGTTTATGATTTATACTTTTGCATTGTGAATAGATCATCACTTGAACATAAGTAATCATATGACAAAATCTATATATGTTGCTGTTATGAGAATAATCATGATGCCTTCATGTCCGTATTTTATTTTTATCGACGCCTCTACCTCTAAACATGAGGACATATTTATTGTTATCGGCTTTTCGCTTGAGGACAAGCGAGGTCTAAGCTTGGGGGAGTTGATACGTCCATTTTGCATCATGCTTTTATATCGATATTTATTGCATTATGGTCTGTTATTTCACTTTATGTCACAATACTTATGGCTATTCTCTCTTATTTTACAAGGTTTACATAAGGAGGGAGAATGCCGGCAGCTGGAATTCTGGGCTGGAAAAGGAGCAAATATTAGAGACCTATTCTGCGCAACTCCAAAAGTCCTGAAACTCCACGGAACATCTTAAAATAAATAAAGAAAAATCCTCGCCAAAGATGAAGGCCAGGGGGCCCACACCCTGCTCACGAGGGTGGGGGCGCCCCCCCCCTAGGGCGCGCCCCCTACCTCGTGGGCCCCCTGGTGGCTCTCCGACGTCCATCTTCTCCTATATGAAGTCTTTCGATGAGAAAAAATAAGAAGGAACTTTTCGGGACGAGACTCCGCCGCCACGAGGCGGAACCTTGGCGGAACCAATCTAGAGCTCCGGCAGAGCTGTTCTGCCGGGGATACTTCCCTCCGGGAGGGGGAAATCATCACCATCGTCATCACCAACTTTCCTCTCATCGGGAGAGGGCAATCTCCATCAACATCTTCACCAGCACCATCTCATCTCCAAACCCTAGTTCATCTCTTGTATCCAATTCTTGTCTCAAAGTCCGGGATTGGTGCTAGTAGGTTGCTAGTAGTGTTGATTACTCCTTGTAGTTGATGCTAGTTGGTTTATTTAGTGGAAGATCATATGTTCAGATCCTATATGCATATTATTACCCCTCTGATTATGAACATGAATATGCTTTCTGAGTAATTACGTTTGTTCCTGAGGACAAGGGAGAAGTCTTGCTATTAGTAGTCATGTGAATTTGGTATTCGTTTGATATTTTGATAAGATGTATGTTGTCTAGCCTCTAGTGGTGTTATGTGAACGTCGACTACATAACACTTCACCATTATTTGGGCCTAGAGGAAGGCATTGGGAAGTAATAAGTAGATGATGGGTTGCTAGAGTGACAGAAGCTTAAACCCTAGTTTATGCGTTGCTTCGTAAGGGGCTGATTTGGATCCACATGTTTCATGCTATGGTTAGGTTTACCTTAATACTTTTGTTGTAGTTGCGGATGCTTGCAATAGAGGTTAATCATAAGTGGGATGCTTGTTCAAGTAAGAACAGCACCCAAGCACCGGTCCACCCACATATCAAATTATCAAAGTACCAAACACGAATCATATGAACGTGATGAAAACTAGCTTGACGATATTCCCATGTGTCCTCGGGAGCGCTTTTCCTATTATAAGAGCTTGTTCCGGCTTGTCCTTTGCTACAAAAAGGATTGGGCCACCTTGCTGCACCTTATTTATTTTTGTTACTTGTTGCTCGTTACAATTTACCTTATCACAAAACTATCTGTTACCACTTATTTCAGTACTTGCAGAGAATACCTTGCTGAAAACCGCTTATCATTTCCTTCTGCTCCTCATTGGGTTCGACACTCTTACTTATCGAAAGGACTACGATATACCCCCTATACTTGTGGGTCATCACCGCATTCATGTCCGGCCAGAGCGGACGTGACCTCTCATTGGCACCGGCATTGAAGCGGTGCGCCGGCCGAGAGAGCGTCGCCCGTGCCACTTCCCGGTGCATGCGACTATTCCACGTTCAAAGGTCGCAATAGCCGGCCATAACATGCATGTAAAAAGTTCTTGGGAGTCCGTGCTACAGCTAGCTATCCTCCTCCTCCTCGCCAATCTCTTCCAGTAGTGCTAGTACGTACTCCATGGCGCGATCCATCGACAAACAGCTGGGAAATTTATCGTATACTCGGTTTGCGGTGAGTGACATGCCGAGCGACCGTGTGGGGTGGAGCCGTGGAGGAGGGTGAGACACAAACGCGACAAACGTGATTAAAATGTTGGTTTTGCTTGATGGCGCGATCCAACAAAATGAAATGTTGGTTTCTCTCCGTTTCTTTTTTCTCCAGAAAAACAGAAACTTTCCACTCCATTTTCATTCCTACTCCAAGGTTGCCCAATTACAACATTCCATCAAATACAAAGGAAAACTAACACGCATGCTGATGCATCTCAATGATTCACAGATCAAAGCCAATATTTACTTCACAACTAAAGACAAAAGTTGTGAGAGTGTGTTCAAAAAAACTACTGATGGGGTCCCTATGACGTAAACCCTGAACCCTAAATAGAATTTAATTTCCTGGCTAGGTAGAACCTGTCGAAGGAAAGACGACTGGCACCCTCAGATCATACAATGCTTTTGTGCAGTTCCACTAAAATTGTGCTGAGCATCCCTATTGGCAAAGATATTCAAGAAGTGTGATTAGAATAATAGTACTGGCACTAGTTGATGAGACATAAACTCATCACAAATAGAAGCTGGTAGAAGTAGAGAAATATCCACATGGAGATGGACCTACATGGGGAGCTACAGTAGTGGAGCAAGTTGGCTCCAAAAGGAAGTTGTACCTGGGACGTGGGCTGTAGCTAGAAGGGCGGTTGGGAGGCAGCATCAGCCCTTACCGTGGGGACCCCCGATCGGGATACACCGACAGTGGGTTTTCTCCCTCGCCGCTGTCGACCGCGTCTACGCAGAACATCATCCCCTTCCACCCAGCGGCGTGATCGGGCCGGAGCTGTGACCAGCGGTGTGGCCATCGTCGTTCTATGCTTGTGAAGAGAGCAACCCAAGCAAGCAGGCTTGTAGCTTAGGCTCCTGGTAGTGTATATATAGTGGAGCGGTTTTCTTTTTCTCTCCATATCAACCATTTTATATTGCGTACGTGTCATTGAAGAGTGAAATGATGGTTGCTTCTTCCGACTAACTTACTGTGTGATTTGACTACTCCTGAGTGGCCCCTACACGTACTCCCCCTACGTGTATGACCGTTCCTGAGTCTCACTTGTACTTATCTCTATTTTCTTGCATGACACGTAGACAGGATGCGCATAGAGGAATTTTGTTACTGCACGTTGTTACATAGTACTACTAGTACCTACTCCCTCCTTCTGGTTCACTACTAGTACTCCCTCCGTCCTGGCTTATTGGTCCCCTTTTGTACTCAATTCATGGGCTCGTTTTCCTCAAGTTGTCTTTACCAATCTATTAATATCGGGAATGCATGCGTGAACAACAAATGATTAAACCTTGCATGCAACGTTTTGACAAAGCATTAACTTATGAACATGTGAATGTGAGGGACTACAACCTCGTGCATGCATGCAACAGTCACACGTACACATGGATGCATGTTCGAGAACACGAGGAACACACACGGTCACGCTCAAGTGCTCGACCTACACGTGCATGCACACGCATACTCAACTAGGGTGAGCTAGTGACCGTATAAACACTGGAAAATGTATATATTGAGCGCAATGAGCATATTATGAAGTCCACTAATCATATTTTTACAAATATACAGTGACAGACAGTGTATTTATCTCGTTTCAAATTAAGCCACATTAACCAGAAAGAAGGCAATATGGACTAGCATTACTTTGTTGTGTCCCGTCAACTTGCCGAACGAGGAGAAGCTTGCAGGACGGGAGAAACTTGTGCGCGGTGGCTCGCGGGACAAGGAGAAACTTTTGACTAATGCAAGCTCTACCTCGCTCAGGCGGTGGACATGCAACAGTTAATTCGGTGTCAGATTGCTAGAAGCATACACTGTACTAGTACCATTATTGTTCGACTTCCCGAAGAGGCGAACAACCAAGCGCAAAGTTTACTAGTACTAGTACTACTACTATAGAGGTACTATGTACTACTAATAGGAACCGGATGGTGGAGCGTCTGCACTCTTATTTTATTTTAAAATGTGATAAAGCAATCTTCAACACATTTTGTTCTCTTCGAGGGTTCTCGCATGTGATAATGGAAGTTGATTGCATGGAACACTCGCCACAATTCTCGCTTAATTCTGGCTCATATCCTGTTACAAATAGGAGCGCTCGGTAATATTTTCTCTTTTTTTGTTATTCAGCATGTAAACAGGTCAGCAAACCTTGCGGCACATCTTTGTGCGAACCGTGCTTCCTGCACTTTGAATGTGACCGAGAGCTGGCTTGATGAAACTCCTCGCTTCCTTCTTCTTTTTTGTGGGGTACCTCGCGTCCTAGTGACTAGCCTCTTGGCTGATCGTCCTAAGAATGCTTATATATGAATAAAGCTCTCTCATTTACCCACAGAAAAGATTTAGCCATATTAACCGGAAAGGAGGGAGTATGGACTAGCACTACTTTTTGGTGTGCCCGTCAACTCGCAAAACGAGGAGAAGCTTGTAGGACAAGGTGAAGCTCGCTTACACCCACTCCGTCTACCTCAAGCCTGGTGGCTCGCAAGACGAGGAGAAGCTTTTGACTAATGCAACCTACCCTCGCCCAGGCGGTGGACATGCAGCAGTTCATTCGGTGTCAGATTGCCAGAGGCATACACTGTAGTACCATCATTGTTCGAATTCACGAAGAGGCAAAGAGCCAAGCGCAAGGTTTAGTAGTAAGAGTAGTACTACTACTAGAACCGCATGGTGGAGCGTCTGTACTCCTATTTTATTTTAATCTCTGATAAAGTACACATTTATTCGGGAGAAGTGCGGAAAACGGCAGCCCAATCGTAGTATTAAAAAACATCAAACATGTAATGATGATATCGATCAACCTTGCTCGAATATATCTTGGCCTCCGTGCGAGTCTGTCTGTGTGTTCTCGCTCCTCATCTCTCTCAAGGAACAGAGGGTAGGCCATTTTGCCGTCAATTGATATCGGTTTGCTCACACTCCGGTCCCACATGTCAGTGATATGCCAAGAGGAAGTGCGTTGACCGACTGGTCATACGTGTACTTGGTTTTGCACCTTCATACTACTCCTCCCTTCGACACAGTTTACAGGGCTCGCTACATTCTCATGCATTTCTCTCCATGCATTTCCACCACTAGAGAGACTTTAGACGTGTTTGGTTTAATGCTCAATTAATTAGGGCGTGGTAACCGCAATCAAGTCCACAATTTTCTCTTGATGTACTAGGTGTGTACGTGGAGTGGAGTGGTGCATGCATGTGTGTACCCGGGGTGGAAGCACTGCATGCATGTGTGTACGCATTATTTCCTCTAGTAATAGGCGCCGTGCTATAACTACCAATGTTATTTTTCAGGCCGATCGCTAGTCGCCTTGGTCCCAGAGATTGTTGAAGCACGCTCTATAAATAGTGACGGAGGGAGTAGTATGAGCGGATTCAAAGAAGAGCGTATTGATGGTTGCTTCTTCCAAGCAACTTATAGTGGGAAAGGTGGGGCTTATGATTTGACTGCTCATTACTCACTATTAGTGCGGTGCAACGACCGGGCTGAGTCTCCCATGCGGTTGTGCACTACTCCCTCCATTCTTAAATACTATGGAGTATTTGTCTTTCTAGAGATTTCAACAAGTGACTACATACGAAGCAAAATGAGTGAATCTACACTCTAAAATATGTACATTTGAAATTTCTCAGAAGACAAATATTTAGGAACGGAGGGAGTATAATTTTGTGCATGGCACATGGACCCAAATGCTAAAGAGGCTTTTGGCAATGCTATCAAGCTTCCAGCATTTGTTTACATAATTGATGTACTATACAAATAATTTTCCAGCGACATGAAATTGTACAATGCTCTAAGCTTTCAGCTTTTGTTTCGTGTGTCTTGCCATCCATGCTCTTTTGGAAAAATAAAAAACTAACTTCCTTGCTAATGCATCTCAATGATTAGCAGATCAGAGCTAATATTTACATCACAACTAAAGACAAAGTTGTGATAAGGTGTTAAATTAAAATTGATTAATGTTTTCATCGGCAGCAACTTCCCCCCAGCTCGGTCTAAATCAACAAGGCATGTTGGGAAAAAAGTAGCTGCCTGGAGCATGCAACATTCCGATCATTTTGTGTAGTTCCACTAAAATAGAGCTGAGCGTCCTTGTTCCAAAGATATTAAGTGTAATTAAAATAATAAAGGAGTGTTGATGAAACAATAAACACACAAATAGAAGCCAGTCACCTTTGCAGACTCTCTTAAGACTAACTAGCTGGAGAAGATTAAGCTAATAGTTGGAGAAGATTAGGCTCGGAGTTGGATGAGGAGGATAGAGCAAAACCAATCTCCCTTTGTGCAGTCACACTGAAATGTAGAGAAGTTGCCCGTGTGACATTTTGGCGAAACTGCACAAAACACTCTTAAGAAAAAAGTGATTTGTGCAGTTCACCAAAAGTTCGCAATAGCAACAAGGTAAATGGATAGCCCTATTTGAAAAAAAAGAGGTAGAAAGGAAACAATTACTGGCCAATAACAATTGATGACAAAAAAGAAGCATATTCCTTGTCCTAGGGGAAGATAACAACACGGTTGTGTTTGTCTAAAACGGTGTGAGGACGATATTACAATATGGAAAGTATGCCGGATGAGCTATGTTTTGCGCAAAGAACTATGGAAGATCCACATGCAAGATTTTCCACATGCAGCGACATGGGAAGACGGGCAGTGGAGCAAGACCGGAGGGGATACCTGGGGGTCGTCGGGATGTAACTAGGAGAGCAGCGGCGGGCAGGATCTACCCATACCGCGGCAGCGAGCAAGTGGTGTAGGCCCTACCGCGCCGGAGCTTGGCCAAAGAGAACGGCGAGTGCCGTAGATCGGGACGTGCTGCCTCGGCGTCGTTGATCGGAGAAACGATGCACATCCTCCCTTTTCGCCAGCGGACGGGATGCGGCCGGATCAGTGACCAGCGGTGAGAGAGAGAGAGAGAGAGAGGCCACCGCCGCCTTGTGTGAGATACTCTGAAGAGAGACAAACCCCGACAGGCAGGCTCCATTGTATATAGTGGAGCACATTACCTTTTTCTCCATAAAATTTGTTTTATATTTTGTGTACGTGCCATTGAGCGATATAACTTTATTTAAAAATAATGCGCCAACACATCAAGTCGAACTTTCTTTCGTGCACGCGTGGTACACGACCTCCGTAGGTAATCAACCGCTACACGCGCTCAAATTAGCATGTGGGCTGCCATTTCGTATAGAAATGAACTCCACCATGTACCCGCGCGGGTGTGGCTGGGCACGAAGCGTGAGTACGTGCACCTATTCTCTTCGTGTACGTACACCACCTACGTGGGGTTGTGTGAGAGAGATACAAGTGTAGAGAGATATAGTGTGTGGGTTCGTGAGTGTTTTTTGGGGGGCATGAGAGATAGGCAGGGAATATGTGTCGATGATATTTCAATCAAAAAATGTAACATATGTAATGTGTGTGAAATAGAGGCATGTATATATCATATATATAGAGGGGGCGATCCACGAGAAGAGAGTTGAGGTATCATCGGCGTGAGGTATCCATAGAATCGAAGAGAGGGATGATGTGTGTGTGCGCGCGCGATCGAAAAAGAGTCCCATCGAATTTGTGTGTGCCCACGTCAAAGATATAGGGTGGCTGGCCTACTGGAACGTGAGAGGGGACAGGTGCAGTTTGTCTCTGTGGCATGGATACCTACCTACAGCGCTCGACTATCGGTGTGGGGTGGGGGTAGAGACCTAACTAGGTACAATGGCTGGTATATGTGTGGAGGAGGAAAGAGACCTACCTTATGTATTGAGGGAGATCGATCAGCATCCATGCATATGTGTAGGAGAGGAATAAGGTTGGGAGAGAGACAGAGCTAGAGTGTCGGAGGGGTTGGTGGTGGAGTTGCTTCTAACAAATGGTGGGAGAGGCTTGCTAGACAAACGGATGGCACGCCTGCAATATCAATAAGAGAGGGGATGCCTGCCTGTCTGTGCACGTGCGTGTGAGAGACGGGTCAGGGGGCATGCACGAATGATGAGGGGGACGATATGGTTGTGGTAAGCAGACGTAACTACATAGGAAGATCAATAATCCTTTGTCGGATAAAGGAGAGACATAACTTGTGAGGTACGTCGATCGATGGGTGGGGAAAATAGTTAAAGTCAACCTAGGTATATGTAGGGAGATCGGTCGGTATACATGCATATATGTGTTAGAAGCAAATAAGGCCCGGAGAGAAGGATAGAGAGAGGGATGCAGCTAGGAGGTGGTGCGAGAGGCATACTATATCGAGGGGGAAGGAGTGTGAGAGTACGAGATTGATGAAAAGAGGGGCGGGAGTGAGGCATGGATGGTGAGAAGAGAAGAGGGAAAGTTTGTGTTTGTGGTAGGCACACCTGGCTAGAGAGGCATATCGATCGATGTGTACCGTAAAGAAGGAGCTGGGGGGCTACACACACCATGGGTGAACAACCTAAAGTGAAAAGAAGAATTTGCGTGATGGAGCTAGAGAATGCTGAGGGAGGGTGAGAGGGATGCGGGCGTGTGCATGCACGAGAGAAAGTTAGAGCTAGCTACAAAGATAAGAGGATTGTGTGGGTGTAAAAGACGAATAGAGATCATAATTCATTATAAAAAGTGAATTCGGATATTTGAAGAATTTATCATAGTGTTTTAAACCGAAGCGTGCGTGAATATATATAATGGTGATACACATGGTGTGGTTATGAACATGTTATACTACATATAATATATTTTATATAAAAAAACAGAGTTGGTGATGATGTTGTGCCTGCCATCCTGCAATATAGGTCATCCGATTTATATCTGACGGATAGGAAGGAAACTATGAAAATTTTGAAAAAAGATACCCACACCCCTCTCCACATTTGCAAATAAGGCCTCCCCTCGATCATCTTGATGTTCCATGCAACGCATGGGCATCTTGCTAGTACTACATATAATATATATAGAACATTGATTATAATTTGGGATAATGTGTGGCTTTTGCAGCT
This sequence comes from Triticum aestivum, assembly GCF_018294505.1. Lineage (NCBI taxonomy): Eukaryota > Viridiplantae > Streptophyta > Magnoliopsida > Poales > Poaceae > Triticum > Triticum aestivum. The sequence goes on along the minus strand of NC_057803.1, from coordinate 572,365,543 downwards.
CAGGGCTAAATACTTGTCATAATGTAGGGGGCAGGGCACTATACTTTGTGTGATAAACACAGTGTACGTATGGAACATGGTTTAGATTATGAATATCTAGTTAGTACATCAAATTTACTATTATTTGGAATCAACATCAAGTGTATTCAAAAAATTGAATTCGAGTTCATATAGTACACATAGTTCATATCTATCTCTATAGTAATCATGTGGTGTGTTGTTAAGGTAATACACCAATGATGGTTGAAGTTGGCAACAATCATGATTGTAGATTCTTATTCAAATAGAAAAACAAATTCAAATTTAGTTCAAATTGCAGCGGTAGTATAGACATTTGGAATGCACTAAAATGTTGGTATGAGTAGGTTACATGCATTATACAGCCAGCGAAAAAATTTAATTGGACATAACATGGATTCATAGCTTTGAATAGCATTTGTATAGTAAAACGGGACAAGACTCTCTCTTTGTGTGGTGTGAATAGTTTTATCTTTTTCATTTTTTCATTGAGGGAAGTGCGAATTGATTTGGTACGTACAAGTACAATATTACACGTTAGGCTTGTCCCTAAAATTCAACCCACGCCTTGTTATATCCCGAAAATTCAGATATCGTGCTCCCAAAACTCGTGCCTTCACAACCCGCGCCTTACTATCTCGAAATTACAACGCGCGTGAAAACTCCCTCCAGCTGCCAAATCCCAACACGCGAAACCCCCCTTCTAACTCTGAGCCGAAATGGCCGCTAGTTCAAATCGGTGGGGGCACTTTTGTAACACACCCTACATTTTGGACAAGTGCGTCCCTAAGCCATGGTTCCCCCCTCCCATTGCCTCCTTTTCGCCATTCGAAATCCCAGGCCGCCATAACCTCTCTGCTCCGGCCGCGAAACCCCACCCTCCTCCGTCTGCCACCTTACCGCTGCCCAGCCGAAGCCTCTTCCCCGACGACATTGTCCACCACAACAGCTCGACATCCCTCATCCACCTCCTCGGATGCGGATCCGTCGTCCATCTCGTCCTCCCGCCGGTTCAGCCGCCCCATCCTCCACCTCCAAGGAGCTGCTCGGACGATCGCCTCGTCTATCGCGGCTGCTCCATCCCCACAACGCCGCCTTATTCTACTCCATCGGAATCACAGCATCCTCACCGACTCCTCGGACGAAGCCGAGGCCTACTAGGCGCCACCAAAGAGGTTGTACACTCATTGCATTGCACCTTCTCCTTAACTCAACCTCCCGGCGCCGACGATTGATACGTCTCCAACGTATCTATAATTTTTGATTGCTCCATGCTATATTATCTACTGTTTTGGGCAATATTGGGCTTTATTATCCACTTTTATATTATTTTTGGGAATAATCTATTAACCAGAGGCCCAGCCCAGATTTGCTGTTTTTGCCTATTTCAGTGTTTCGAAGAAAAGGAATATCAAACGGAGTCGAAACGGAACGAAATCAACCGGAGAAGTTAATTTTGGAAGGAAAGCTACTGGATGGACTTGGACCCCACGTCAGGAGCAAAGGGAGGTGCTCACGAGGGTGGGGGCACGCCCACCCCCTAGGGCGCGCCCCTGCCTCATGGGGCCCCCGAAGCTCCACCGACGTACTTCCTGCACCCATATATACCTAGGTACCCTAAAACTTTCAGAACGGAGATTAGATTGGGAGTTTCGCCGCCGCAAGCCTCTGTAGCCACCAAAAACCTCTCGGGACCCTGTTCCGGCACCCTGCCGGAGGGGGGGAATCCTCACCGGTGGCCATCTTCATCATCTCGGCGCTCTCCATGACGAGGAGGGAGTAGTTCACCCTCGGGGCTAAGGGTATGTACCAGTAACTATGTGTTTGATCTCTCTCTCTCTCGTGTTCTTGATTTGGCACGATCTTGATGTATCGCGAGCTTTGCTATTATAGTTGGATCTTATGTTGCTTCTCTCCACTCTTCTCTCTTGTAATGGATTTAGTTTTCCCTTTGAAGTAATCTTATCGGATTGAGTCTTTAATGACTTGAGAACACTTGATGCATGTCTTGTCGTGCGTATCTGTGGTGACAATGGGATATCACGTGATTCACTTGATGTATGTTTTGGTGATCAACTTGCGGGTTCCGCCCATGAACCTATGCATAGGGGTCAGCACACGTTTTCGTCTTGATTCTCCGGTAGAAACTTTGGGGCACTCTTTGAGGTTCTATGTGTTGGTTGAATAGATGAATCTGAGATTGTGTGATGCATATCGTATAATCATACCCACGGATACTTGAGGTGACATTGGAGTATCTAGGTGACACTAGGGTTTTGGTTGATTTGTATCTTAAGGTGTTATTCTAGTACGAACTCTAGGGTTGTTTGTGACACTTATAGGAATAGCCCAATGGATTGATTGGAAAGAATAACTTTGAGGTGGTTTCGTACCCTACCACTTTCTGTTCACAAAAACAATTGTTTGAAATCACCAGAACAGGATAAAATACTTATTCCAATTGAAGAAGATCAATAAACAAATTGTCTAGGACTTCCTATTTTGGTAGAATTTTTTGGGTTCCAGAAGTTTGCGTTAGTTACAGATTACTACTGACTGTTCTGTTTTTGACAGATTTTGTTTTTCGTGTGTTGTTTGCTTATTTTGATGACTCTATGGCTAGTAAAATAGTTTATAAACCATAGAGAAGTTGGAATACAGTAGTTTTAACACAAATATAAATAAAGCATGAGTTCATTACAATACCTTGAAGTGGTGTTTTTTTTCTTTCGCTAACGGAGCTTACGAGTTTCTGTTGAGTTTTGTGTTGTGAAGTTTTCAAGTTTTGGGTAAAGATTCGATGGACTATGGAATAAGGAGTGGCAAGAGCCTAAGCTTGGGGATGCAAGGCACCCCAAGGTAATATTCAAGGATAACCAAGCGTCTAAGCTTGGGGATGCCCCGGATGGCATCCCCTCTTTTGTCTTCGTTCATCGGTAACTTTACTTGGAGCTATATTTTTATTCACCACATGATATGTGTTTTGCTTGGAGCGTCATTTTATTTTCTTTAGCTTTGCTTGCTGTTTGAATAAAATATCAAGATCTGAAATTATTAAATGGGAGAGTCTTCATATAGTTGCATAATTATTCGACTACTCATCGATCTTCACTTATATCTTTCAGAGTAGTTTGTTGTTTTGCTCTAGTGCTTCACTTATATCTTTTTAGAGCACAATGACGATAGTTTTGTTTTGAAGAAATAGATGAACTCTCATGCTTCACTTATATTATTTTGAGAGTCTTTGGAATAGCATGGTAATTTGCTTAAATGATCCTAATATGCTAAGCATACAAGATTTGTAAGAATTCTTATGAGTGTGTTGAATACTAAATGAAGTTTGATGCTTGATAATTGTTTTGAGATATGGAGGTAGTGATATTAAAGTTGTGCTAGTTGAGTAGTTGTGAATTTGAGAAATTCTTGTGTTGAAGTTTGCAAGTCTCGTAGCATGCACGTATGGTAAATGTTATGTAACAAATTTGAAACATGAGGTGTTATTTGATTGTCCTCCTTATGAGTGGTGGTCGGGGACGAGCGATGGTCTTTTCCTACCAATCTATCCCCCTAGGAGCATGCGCGTAGTGCTTTGGTTTTTGATGGCTTGTAGATTTTTGCAATAAGCATGTGAGTTCTTTATGACTAATGTTGAGTCCATGGATTATACGCACTCTCACCCTTCCATCATTGCTAGCCTCTTCGGTACCGTGCATTGCCCTTTCTCACATTAAGAGTTGGTGCAAACTTCACCGGTGCATCCAAACCCCATGATATGATACGCTCTTTCACACATAAACCTCCTTATATCTTCCTCAAAACAGCCACCATACTTACCTATTATGGCATTTTCATAGCCATTTCGAGATATATTGCCATACAACTTTCCACCATCCAGTTTATCATTTAATTCTTTCATAATTCTTTCATACATGTCACTCTTGGTTCATTGCATATCCCGGTACACCGCCGGAAGCATTCATATAGAGTCATACTTTGTTCTAGTATCGAGTTGTAATCATTGAGATGTAAATAAATAGAAGTGTGGTGATCATCATTCAATGGAGCATTGTCCCAAAAAAAGAGAGAAAGGCCAAAGAAAAAAAAGAAGGCCCAAAAAAAGGGCAATGCTACTATCCTTTTTTTCCACATTTGTGCTTCAAAGTAGCACCATGATCTTCATGATAGAGAGTCTCTTGTTTTGTCATTTTCATATACTAGTGGGAATCTTTCATTATAGAACTTGGCTTGTATATTCCAACGATGGGATTCCTCAAATGCCTTAGTTCTTCGTGAGCAAGCAAGTTGGATGCACACCCACTTAGTTTCTTTTGTTGAGCTTTCATACATTAATAGCTCTAGTGCATTCGTTGCATGGCAATCCCTACTCCTTGCATTAACATCAATCGATGGGCATCTCCATAGCCCATTGATTAGCCTCGTTGATGTGAGACTTTCTCCTTTTTGTCTTCTCCACATAACCCCCATCATCATATTCTATTCCACCCATAGTGCTATATCCATGGCTCGCGCTCATGTATTGTGTGAAAGTTTATAGGTTTGAGATTACTAAAGTATGAAACAATTGCTTGGCTTGTCATCGGGGTTGTGCATGATGAGAGCATTCTTGTGTGACGAAAATGGAGCATGACTAAACTATATGATTTTGTAGGGATGAACTTTCTTTGGCCATGTTATTTTGAGAAGACATAATTGCTGAGTTAGTATGCTTGAAGTATTATTATTTTTATGTCAATATGAACTTTTGTCTTGAATCTTTTTGATCTGAATATTCATATCACAAGTAAGAAGACTTACAATGAAATTATGCCAACTAGCATTCCACATCAAAAATTATCTTTTTTATCATTTACCTACTCGAGGACGAGCAGGAATTAAGCTTGGGGATGCTTGATACGTCTCCAACGTATCTATAATTTTTCATTGCTCCATGTTATATTATCTACTGTTTTGGGCAATATTGGGATTTATTATTGTAGGATCGAAAGTATGTCTAGAGGGGGGGTGATTAGACTACTTGACCAAATAAAAACTTAACCTTTTCCCAATTTTAGTTCTTGGCAGGTTTTAGCTAATTTAGGACAAGTCAAGCAATCATCACATGATTCAAGCAAGCATGCAAAGAGTATATTGGCAGCGGAAAGTAAAGCATGCAACTTGCAAGAATGTAAAGAGAAGGGTTTGGAGAATTCAAACGCTATTGGAGACACGGATGTTTTTCCCGTGGTTCGGATAGGTGGTGCTATCCTACATCCACGTTGATGGAGACTTCAACCCACAAAGGGTAACGGTTGCGCGAGTCCACACAGGGCTCCACCCAAGGGCAACGGTTGCGCGAGTCCACACAGGGCTCCACCCACGAAGGGTCCACGAAGAAGCAACCACCCACAAAGGGTCCATGAAGAAGCAACCTTGTCTATCCCACCATGGCCATCGCCCACACAGGACTTGCCTCACTAGCGGTAGATCTTCACGAAGTAGGCGATCTCCTTGCCCTTACAAACTCCTTGGTTCAACTCCACAATCTTGTCGGAGGCTCCCAAGTGACACCTAGCCAATCTAGGAGACACCACTCTCCAAGAAGTAACAAATGGTGTGTAGGTAATGAACTCCTTGCTCTTGTGCTTCAAATGATAGTCTCCCCAACACTCAACTCTCTCTCATAGGATTTGGATTTGGTGGAAAGAAGGTTTGAGTGGAAAGCAACTTGGGAAGGCTAGAGATCAAGATTCATATGGTAGGAATGGAATGTCTTGGTCTCAACACATGACTAGGTGGTTCTTTCTCAGAACATATGAGTTGGAATGATGTGTGTGTTCTGATGGCTCTCTCATCGAATGAGGAGGAGGTGGAGGGGTATATATAGCCTCCACACAAAATCCAACCGTTACACAGTTTTCCAATCTCGGCGGGACCGAATCAATAAGCTCGGTCGGACCGAAAATGTAAACCTAGTGACCGTTAGTGATTTTCGGTGGGACTGACATGCAACTCGGTAGGACCGATATGGTTAGGGTTTGGGCATAACGTAATCTCGGTGAGACCGATTACACAAACTCAGTGAGACCGAATTTGGTAATTAGCTAACCAGAGAGTTGGTCAGGCAAACTCGGTGGGACCGATTTGCTCTTTCGGTGAGACCGAGTGGAACTCGGTGAGACCGAAAAGTTATAAAGGGGAAACACTGAGTTTACATTGCAATCTCGGTGGGACCGATTCGCTCTTTCGGTAAGACCGAAAAGTTACGAAAGGGAAACAGAGAGTTTGCAACCCCATCTCGGTGAGACCGAGATCCCTATCGGTAGGGCCGAATTGCTAGGGTTTGGCAGTGGCTAATGACTGTAACACCCCGAGTGTCATGCTACAGTAATCCCCTGTTAATGGTGCCATGTCATCATGTTACTGTTGCTAATCTTCACTTGATCTTAATCACACTTCAAATTCAAATCTAATCTGAAGTCAAAAATTCATATTTGCCAAACCTGAAAACTGAAATGTTCAAAGTGTGGCAAATAATCTCTGGTTATTTGTCATGTTGAAACCTATATTTTAGAGTGTGTTTTTAATGCCCTAAGCTAATAAAACAGTGGCCAAGGCTTTAATTAAAATGCTTTTCTAATTTATGAAAAATCCAAAACATTTCAAAAGCCTCCCAAACTTTTTGTGGCAACGCTCATTATTTCCTAGTATTTGTTCTGTCCACCTCCACATTTTTTTGCAAAGTCATTTTTGTGGCTTAAATGCAAATGGAGGATGTTAAAAGAAAACAGAAAAAAAAGGGAGATCAGAAATAAAAGAAAAAGGAGCAAGGCCCCAACCCCGACCTGGGCCTCGACCACCCGACCGGCCCAACCCACCAACCATCGCCCCGGGGTCACCTCTACTCCCTGTTCCTCCGACCGGGGTCGCAACAGGGGCGAGCCCCGTCGGACCCGTTCACCGGCGTCGGCAAGGGGATAAGGTCCCCGGCTCTCTCTTCCTCCCCTGCTCCACTCATTCCCCACGTCTCCCCTCTCTCGCCTCCCAGATCCACGCGCTCCTCCCCCTCTCTGTCTCGCTCGCCCGCCTCACCCGAGCGCCATCGCCGCCGTCCCCCGTCGTCACTGCGGCCACCGTCGACCCCGAGCTTAGGCTGCACGTCCACGAGCTCCGCCGGGGTCGACTCCTTCGAGCGGTGGCCTCAGCTGGGGCTCGGAGGCGCTGCAGCACCGGATCCCCTTCGTCCTCTTCCCCGGCCGCCGCGGAACTCCGTCGACCTCCCCCGACTGCTTCTGCTACTAAACTGAGCATCGGCCTTCGTGAGCCCCTACGTGAGCGTCTCTCCCTCTCCTCTTTCCCCTCTGTTTGCGAGCTGCTGCCCCGTAGCTACCCGACACCGACGCCACGCGCCGCCGTCCGCCATTGCCGGCGTGCAGCTCGAAGCGCAGCCGCCCGAGCCCTTCTGTCTTGACCGTCATGCTTCTGGCGCGCCCAGGAAACCACCCAGCCACCTAGCTCTCTCAAAACACCCCAGGAGCCGCGTTCTGTTCACACCCAAGGACCGCCGCCGCAAACCTTGTCGCCGGCGCCGTTTCCGGCCAAGTCCGGCCGTGCCTCTGCCACCGTTCGACGCGGCGTCATTCGCCCGTTCGAACGCACCCTCGCGCGCGCGAAACAACCCCCTGTGGACGAATCCCGCTGCCCTCCCGTTTGCTCGGTCGTCGGAATGGTCGCCGGAGTTAGCTCCGGCGCGTCTCCGGCCGGTGCCGAGCTGGCACCCACGTGGCACCGCCCCGTGCCACTGACTGGTGGCCCCCAGTGGACCCGCTGACCCCGTTGACTGGTTTGACCAGTCAACCGTGCTAACGGGGCAGCCCCGAGGCACTGACATGTGGGCCCCCCTCTGTTATATTAGTCTAATAACGTTTTATAAATAAAAATGATTAGTTAACCTAAAACACTCGCTGACGCCCAGGGCCCACGCCCCTAATTAACCCTGTTAGTTTAGTTAATCCACTATTAAGCCAGCAGAGGCTGACATGTGGGTCCCAGTGGCCCCATTGGTCAGCTTTGACCAGTCAACCGGTCTCTTGACTTGCTGATGTCAGCATGGCGTCATGCTGACGTCATATTCCTTTTCTGTTAATTTAAATAATTTTCGAATATTAATAAAACTTTAAAAATTCATAGAAAATAAACCGTAGCTCGGATAAAAATGTTTTCTATATGAAAGTTGCTCAGAAAAATCCAACGAATCTGAAAATGCGGTCCGTTCAGCTGTCACATGCCTCTAGCATGCTGAACATGGAACATTTCCCCTCCGGTCATCTGTGTGACACGGGTCCGGAACCGGGAATACATTCCCGGTTGATTTCCCCCTTCACCTATATCGTGTAGCCATGCGTTAGGTCACTCCCGGCACAGCATATTGCCACATTCTGCTTTGTGATGCTATGTTTGCTTTATATTTACTGTTTCTTCCCCCTCTTCTCTTCGGTAGACCCCGAGACCGATGTCGCCCCTATGATCGACTACGTCGACGACAACCCCTCCTTGCCAGAGCAACCAGGCAAGCCGCCCCCCCCCCTTTTGATCATCCCGATATCGCCCATTCCATTCTCTCATGCTTGCATTAGAGTTTGCTACTGTTATTGTTTGCTCCTATTCTGATGCATAGCCTGCTTTTGTATCTACTGTTGTACCTTACCTGCTTATCCTAAACTGCTTAGTATAGGTTGGTTAGTGATCCATCAGTGACCCCCGCCTTGTCCTTGTTGCCCCTGCTTCATCATTGAAGACCCGATCAACGGGATTGAAGACCAGGACCCGGCACCGCACATCACTTTCCCCTTAGTTGTTCGACATTGTTGGGTTACTATCGAGTGCCGAGGGTGAGACCTCTACCACACTTCTGATGTTAACCCTGTAGTGTAGCTATTCGGTCGTGGTCATCGAGGGTGATTCCACCTTAACCACTTCCGATATGACTCTGTCGTGCAACCCCTCAAGTGTGAACCTCGGGGGTGATTCCTCTTACGTTCACCTTGATGATTACATTGAGTGGAATTCACCGGGGGTGATTCCTCGGGTTTTCCCCTTGATGTTTAAACACACAGTTACTATGGTTACTATGACTTTACACTGAACCATGTTTCTAAAGATGGGTCGACCCTGAGGGGTGCCCGCGCGAGCATAATTGCGAGTGATGAGGAGTCGGGTTGACCTGGAAGGTGCCCGTGAGATAATTACGAGGCGTGGCCGGGCATTCTTAGCCCTTGCCGCAAGTCCTCGAGACGGGGCAACGGGGTCACATCTTTTGTGAGTCTCTGCTTGTTACCGCGCGTTCCTAATCCACTATGATTTGGATATTTGATCCGAGGGGCCTCTGGCCTAATAGCACTAACCATCACGTGGGCATAGTATGGGTGTTCTGCGTCGTATACATCAGCCGAAGCTTATTAGACGTCAGCGACTGAGCGACGTGCGCCGGGTTGGACTGGTAAGCACCTACCTTTTTAAGGAGGTAGCTAGGTCTGCTCACCGGCCGCGTTCGCAACGTGCAGGAGTTCCCAGGGAGATGGCCCATGACCCCTGGGGGCATAGGTTTAGTCCGGCGTGCTGGCCTCTCTATTAAGCCTAGGTCGGGTTGCGGCGTATTGTTTGGCCGAGGCCGGGCATGACCCAGGAAAGTGTGTCCGGCCGGAGTTAAGCGAGCGTGGTGGGTAAGTTGGTGCACCCCTGCAGGGAAGAAAACATCTATCGATAGCATGTCCTACGGTAACGGACACTTGGAGTTGTATCCTGATCGATACAACTAGAACTGGATACTTGTGATGAGAACTGGATGGTGATGAGGATTTGATTGTGATGATAACTGGATAGTATGGCTCTGGGATTGCTTTCTCGCAGGGAGTCGAGAAAGGATCTCTGGTCGAGGTTGATAACACTACTACCACTTTACTTTATGCTACTCTACTCCCTCTTGTTTGCTGCAAGATGGTGGTTTCCAGAAGATGCTAGTCTTCGATAGGACTAGGCCTTCTCTCTATTCGGGCATTTTTGCAGCCCAGTCCATATATACAACCCCTCTTTGATAATGTTGCATATGTAGTGTAGATCCTTGCTTGCGAGTACTTTGGATGAGTACTCACGGTTGCTTTGCTCCCCCTTTTCCCCCTTTCTTCTTCTTTCCGGTTGATGCAACCAGAGATGTCGGAGCCCAGGATCCAGACGCCACCTTTGACGACGACTACCACAACCCCGAGGGTGCCTACTACTACGTGGAGGACGCCAACGACCAGGAGTAGTTAGGAGGCTCCCAGGCAGGAGGCCTTGCCTTTTCGATCGTAGATGCTTTTGTGCTAGCCTTCTTAAGGCAAACTTGTCTAACTTATGTCTGTACTCAGATATTGTTGCTTCCGCTAACTCTTGTGTATTCGAGCTTATGTATTCGAGCCCTCGAGGCCCATGGCTTGTAATATAAAGCTTGTATTATTTTAATTTGTGTCTAGAGTTGTGTTGTGATATCTTCCCGTGAGTCCTTGATCTTGGTCGTACACATTTGCGTGCATGATTAGTGTACGATTGAATCGAGGGCGTCACAAGTTGGTATCAGAGCCAACTGCCTGTAGGTAGCCCCCTTTCCAACTCCTTGACCGAAGTTGAGTCTAGTCACTGAAAAACTTTTACTAACATTGGCTGTGTGGCTTATCGGCCCACGTCGCCAATTGGGTGGTATTAGGATCTTTTATTCCTTGTCTATATTCTGGGATTCTAATCTCTCTTCCATTCGGGTTACACAATTTTGCTAACTCTGACATTAGGTTCTCGTACCCACTTCCTCCCGGAGAGCCCCGACATTACCGATGATCGCCTGCTTCACCATAAGACTTCGAAGTTACTCCCCGATGTTCTCTCGAGACTTGTACCATCGCTTTTTGAAATTCCCTTCCATCAATAAATCCCTAGGGATAGCTACATACACCCGTCGTTAATACATCATTTTTCTAGTTGCTTCTGATATTACAAGATGCCCCGAAATTCTCTATTTTTCGAGAATCCTTTGAGCTTACTGCCTTGCAGTTCTTTGCCCCATGAATACACCCCCCTTCGGATAATTCCTCGCACTCACCGAGGATCCGTTCATCCTCAGTTGTTCGTGTGATTCACAAAATTCTTCGAAATACTATGTGATCTTCCGAAAATCCTCTGCAGCCTATTGCTCTTGATTCTCCTTGCCTGCTTGCACTACGATTAGTTCCGTATGTCGAGCAATATCCTTTAAAATTCTTTGTGGTTGTACTTCTGTTCCTATGGATTCAACGTGTGAGCGAATACTGGCAATCACCAATTAATCCTTGGAAATTTTCTTTCCGTCTCCGACATCGCTCCGGTTATGAGCTGGTTCTTGCCCAATCAAGATTTGATCAGGTGCACCTCTAAGTCTATTCAACTTATCATCTTTTGATCAGAGCCTCTGCTTCCGATCCTTCGTCTTGAAATCATAATTCCTTTGTACCCAAGCATCGAATCATTCAGACGTTTATTTAAGCCAATGCCTTTGCATCCCCTTCTTCATCTGATTGATTACCGATAATCACATCAACTCTGTCGTGAATCGCCAGATCCATTGCTGGGTTGTTAACCGACTGTGTCCTTCACATCCAAAGTCTTGTGAGTTTTTCCCTGATACATAACACCTTCGGTAAATTGTATCATCTGCTTTGACTCCGATACTCTGCTTTTGAACTCGTATCTTTGCTTGGTTGATGGTTGTATAGATTCGTAAAAATGCCCCGATGGGTTGAACTTATGCCTTCCATAATCCGTGTGAACCCGAGAGTTCTCACGAGTCTTACTCTACTGGTACTTCGGCAGATAAATCCTCTGCACTACAATTTCTTCGAAAAACGAGGAGTGAATGAAAGGTTATACATTGAAGAAGTGGGAGTCGACCTTGAACTTTGTGTTCATGCCCATGGACCCGATGTGAAACTTATCATGGAAGCTTCTTGCGATAATAATATTCCCCTTGTTATAAGTTCATATGGTATCTATGTTTGGTCCTTTGCAACCGTGGTTCTGAACATGGTTGTTCCCCTTTGATTCCATTTCTCGGACAAGTTAAAGCACTTGTCTTCTACAGACCAATGCATCTCCGCAACCTCTATTTTGATCTTCCTTCGAGTATTACCCTTTGGTACCTCGAGAATAACAAAGAACCGTGTTGCTTCCTACGAGTCTTCATTTGGTATTGCTTCTCATCGATTTCATATTTCCCCGGGTTTTGAGTTGTTAGTCACTCGAGAACGCCGATAAGTGAATCGATTCCACACTCCGATTCTATAACTCTTAAGTAATTTTTGTTGCTTACGAGTTTAATAATCCTTCAAGTCATTCCTAGCCTGATCAGCTTTATTATTACCATGCTAAATTTCAACTGTGCTACCAGGTCCTTTCCGGAGCACAATCTTCGACGACGAGCTAAGCTTATGTCGATCTTCCTCATTATACCATTTTGCCATGAACAACAAGCTTGCTATCGAGTTTGTGTCGTACTCGTGGTTTCAATAACCTTTCGCTTCATCCTTCCTGTTGCTTGATGGCATCGCTCCTCGATGGCATCTTCATAGAGCCTCTCGACAAATGCGTCGTGATCAGCATCAACATTTTGACTTCCATTGAAATGACAATTGAATTCATGGTGAGGAATACCATCCTTGACCTTCGATGATTTGAGTTATCATCGATAACCCCTTTGTCTTCTTTCCAACGCATGTTTGATCATGTCTTGGTTATACCTTGGACTCCTTGCTAATCCCGCAACTGTTCCTTGGGTATTTCTTGTGATTTTCAACTACAACCCCTACTTGTAGCACCATGTTAATGCTACCTCGAAGCATGACTGAGGTATTCCGAATATCAACAAGAACATTGGAAGCACATTGTCGAATGTTTCTTGATCTATTATCCAAACACCGTTGTATGGGTAATATCATGATTCTTCCCTTGCCCCCTTTATCTAAATGCTTTTGAACTTGCTGTCATATCATGTATTTCCTGCTCCGCTTCCCCTTGGGAAGGATATACTCCCAATTCTTGGGTATAAACACCTTTTCTTTCCATTGGTCTGATTATTATAATAATCACATTTTCCTTTTCATTGTTTTGTTTCACCTTTCTTGTAATCTAACTTGTCTGAGCAGAGATAAATCCCTACTTAAGTAAGCACCTCAGTGCACAATTCTGTCACTAAGACCCTGTTACTATTGTTGATGACATTCCGGTAACCACCGATGGACGAGAACTTTGCCTATTGGTCCGCCTCGTCCAACGAGCAGGAAAATGGTTCTCTTCGTCCCTCACCCTTGGTACCAGTGTTGTTGCCAACATAACTGACAGGCTATACTCTGACCTGCCTTGATATCATGATCGTGCAAAATGATTAGTGCCCTCCTACTGTTAACCCACATGGTGGGCCCATAACCCACAGTTCCACAGGATCGAAACCTGACTCTCCTGTAATTCCTGTTCTCCAAAATTGTTCCTTGCACTTGGCTTCGTATGCAAATCATGAGCCACCTTCCTAGTGGTCTATTCTGGTATCAGACAAAATACTTATCCCCGTCGCTCTGAAACTCCTTTCGCACTCTGTTTCAGGCAACGAATGATTGCCTACCCGATTGAAGCTTCTTATTACACCTTCTTACCTTGCTATCGATGACTTTCTTGAATCTCAACTCGAGAGATGCCTCCTTGCCACGTTCACTGAGATAGCCCCCAGGTAACTATATTGTGATGAGCTCCGTCCTTCCCGAGTCTTTTCCCCTTACTCCACCCCTTAAATCTCGGGATGAGATTTCTTGTAGTGGAGGAGATTTGTAACACCCCGAGTGTCATGCTACAGTAATCCCCTGTTAATGGTGCCATGTCATCATGTTACTGTTGCTAATCTTCACTTGATCCTAATCACACTTCAAATTCAAATCTAATCTGAAGTCAAAAATTCATATTTGCCAAACCTGAAAACTGAAATGTTCAAAGTGTGGCAAATAATCTCTGGTTATTTATCATGTTGAAACCTATATTTTAGAGTGTGTTTTTAATGCCCTAAGCTAATAAAACAGTGGCCAAGGCTTTAATTAAAATGCTTTTCTAATTTATGAAAAATCCAAAACATTTCAAAAGCCTCCCAAACTTTTTGTGGCAACGCTCATTATTTCCTAGTATTTGTTCTGTCCACCTCCACATTTTTTTGCAAAGTCATTTTTGTGGCTTAAATGCAAATGGAGGATGTTAAAAGAAAACAGAAAAATAAAAGGGAGATCAGAAATAAAAGAAAAAGGAGCAAGGCCCCAACCCCGACCTGGGCCTCGACCACCCGACCGGCCCAGCCCACCAACCACCGCCCCGGGGTCACCTCTACTCCCTGTTCCTCCGACCGGGGTCGCAACAGGGGCGAGCCCCGTCGGACCCGTTCACCGGCGTCGGCAAGGGGATAAGGTCCCCGGCTCTCTCTTCCTCCCCTGCTCCACTCATTCCCCACGTCTCCCCTCTCTCGCCTCCCAGATCCACGCGCTCCTCCCCCTCTCTGTCTCGCTCGCCCGCCTCACCTGAGCGCCATCGCCGTCGTCCCCCGTCATCACTGCGGCCACCGTCGACCCCGAGCTTAGGCTGCACGTCCACGAGCTCCGCCGGGGTCGACTCCTTCGAGCGATGGCCTCAGCTGGGGCTCGGAGGCGCTGCAGCACCGGATCCCCTTCGTACTCTTCTCCGGCCGCCGCGGAACTCCGTCGACCTCCCCCGACTGCTTCTGCTACTAAACTGAGCACCGGCCTTCGTGAGCCCCTACGTGAGCGTCTCTCCCTCTCCTCTTCCCCCTCTGTTTGCGAGCTGCTGCCCCGTAGCTACCCGACACCGACGCCACGCGCCGCCGTCCACCATTGCCGGCGTGCAGCTCGAAGCGCAGCCGCCCGAGCCCTTCCGTCTTGACCGTCATGCTTCTGGCGCGCCCAGGAAACCGCCCAGCCACCTAGCTCTCTCAAAACACCCCAGGAGCCGCGTTCTGTTCACACCCAAGGACCGCCGCCGCAAACCTCATCGCCGGCGCCATTTCCGGCCAAGTCCGGCCGTGCCTCTGCCACCGTTCGACGAGGCATCGTTCGCCCGTTCGAACGCACCCTCGCGCGTGCGAAACGACCCCCTGTGGACGAATCCCGCCGCCCTCCCGTTCGCTCGGCCGTCGGAATGGTCGCCGGAGTTAGCTCCGGCGCGTCTCCGGCCGGTGCCGAGCTGGCACCCACGTGGCACCGCCCCGTGCCACTGACTGGTGGCCCCCAGTGGACCCGCTGACCCCGTTGACTGGTTTGACCAGTCAACCGTGCTAACGGGGCAGCCCCGAGGCACTGACATGTGGGCCCCCCTCTGTTATATTAGTCTAATAACGTTTTATAAATAAAAATGATTAGTTAACCTAAAACACTCGTTGACGCCCAGGGCCCACGCCCCTAATTAACCCTGTTAGTTTAGTTAATCCACTATTAAGCCAGCAGAGGCTAACATGTGGGTCCCAGTGGCCCCATTGGTCAGCTTTGACCAGTCAACCGATCTGTTGACTTGCTGATGTCAGCATGGCGTCATGCTGACGTCATATTCCTTTTCTGTTAATTTAAATAATTTCCGAATATTAATAAAACTTTAAAAATTCATAGAAAATAAACCGTAGCTCGGATAAAAATGTTTTCTATATGAAAGTTGCTCAGAAAAATCCAACAAATCTGAAAATGTGGTTCGTTCAGCTGTCACATGCCTCTAGCATGCTGAACATGGAACATTTCCCCTCCGGTCATCTGTGTGACACGGGTCCGGAACCGGGAATACATTCCCGGTTGATTTCCCCCTTCACCTATATCGTGTAGCCATGCGTTAGGTCACTCCCGGCACAGCATATTGCCACGTTCTGCTTTGTGATGCTATGTTTGCTTTATATTTACTGTTTCTTCCCCCTCTTCTCTTCGGTAGACCCCGAGACCGATGTCGCCCCTATGATCGACTACGTCGACGACGACCCCTCCTTGCCAGAGCAACCAAGCAAGCCCCCCCCCTTTTGATCATCCCGATATCGCCCATTCCATTCTCTCATGCTTGCATTAGATTTTGCTACTGTTATTGTTTGCTCCTATTCTGATGCATAGCCTGCTTTTGTATCTACTGTTGTACCTTACCTGCTTATCCTAAACTGCTTAGTATAGGTTGGTTAGTGATCCATCAGTGACCCCCGCCTTGTCCTTGTTGCCCCTGCTTCATCATTGAAGACCCGATCAACGGGATTGAAGACCAGGACCCGGCACCGCACATCACTTTCCCCTTAGTTGTTCGACATTGTTGGGTTACTATCGAGTGCCGAGGGTGAGACCTCTACCACACTTCTGATGTTAACCCTGTAGTGTAGCTATTCGGTCGTGGTCATCGAGGGTGATTCCACCTTAACCACTTCCGATATGACTCTGTCGTGCAACCCCTCAAGTGTGAACCTCGGGGGTGATTCCTCTTACGTTCACCTTGATGATTACATTGAGTGGAATTCACCGGGGGTGATTCCTCGGGTTTTCCCCTTGATGTTTAAACACACAGTTACTATGGTTACTATGACTTTACACTGAACCATGTTTCTAAAGACGGGTCGACCCTGAGGGGTGCCCGCGCGAGCATAATTGCGAGTGATGAGGAGTCGGGTTGACCTGGAAGGTGCCCGTGAGATAATTACGAGGCGTGGCCGGGCATTCTTAGCCCTTGCCGCAAGTCCTCGAGACGGGGCAACGGGGTCACATCTTTTGTGAGTCTCTGCTTGTTACCGCGCGTTCCTAATCCACTACGATTTGGATATTTGATCCGAGGGGCCTCTGGCCTGATAGCACTAACCATCACGTGGGCATAGTATGGGCGTTCTGCGTCGTATACATCAGCCGAAGCTTATTAGACGTCAGCAACTGAGCGGCGCGCGCCGGGTTGGACTGGTAAGCACCTACCTTTTTAAGGAGGTAGCTAGGTCTGCTCACCGGCCGCATTCGCAACGTGCAGGAGTTCCCGAGGAGATGGCCCATGACCCCTGGGGGCATAGGTTTAGTCCGGCGTGCTGGCCTCTCTATTAAGCCTAGGTCGGGTTGCGGCGTATTGTTTGGCCGAGGCCGGGCATGACCCAGGAAAGTGTGTCCGGCCGGAGTTAAGCGAGCATG
This sequence comes from Triticum aestivum, assembly GCF_018294505.1. Classification (NCBI taxonomy): domain Eukaryota; kingdom Viridiplantae; phylum Streptophyta; class Magnoliopsida; order Poales; family Poaceae; genus Triticum; species Triticum aestivum. The sequence goes on along the minus strand of NC_057803.1, from coordinate 572,348,294 downwards.
GTGGGTAAGTTGGTGCACCCCTGCAGGGAAGAAAACATCTATCGATAGCCTGTCCTATGGTAATGGACACTTGGAGTTGTATCCCGGTCGATACAACTAGAACTGGATACTTGTGATGAGAACTGGATGGTGATGAGGATTTGATTGTGATGATAACTGGATAGTATGGCTCTGGGATTGCTTTCTCGCAGGGAGTCGAGAAAGGATCTCTGGCCGAGGTTGATAACACTACTACCACTTTACTTTATGCTACTCTACTCCCTCTTGTTTGCTGCAAGATGGTGGTTTCCAGAAGATGCTAGTCTTCGATAGGACTAGGCGTTCTCTCTATTCTGGCATTTCTGCAACCCAGTCCATATATACAACCCCTCTTTGGTAATGTTGCATATGTAGTGTAGATCCTTGCTTGCGAGTACTTTGGATGAGTACTCACGGTTGCTTTGCTCCCCCTTTTCCCCCTTTCTTCTTCTTTCCGGTTGATGCAACCAGAGATGTCGGAGCCCAGGATCCAGACGCCACCTTTGACGACGACTACCACAACCCCGAGGGTGCCTACTACTACGTGGAGGACGCCAACGACCAGGAGTAGTTAGGAGGCTCCCAGGCAGGAGGCCTTGCCTTTTCGATCGTAGATGCTTTTGTGCTAGCCTTCTTAAGGCAAACTTGTCTAACTTATGTCTGTACTCGGATATTGTTGCTTCCGCTGACTCTTGTGTATTCGAGCTTATGTATTCGAGCCCTCGAGGCCCATGGCTTGTAATATAAAGCTTGTATTATTTTAATTTGTGTCTAGAGTTGTGTTGTGATATCTTCCCGTGAGTCCTTGATCTTGGTCGTACACATTTGCGTGCATGATTAGTGTACGATTGAATCGAGGGCGTCACAATGACAAGTGAAACTCGGTGGCGCCGGATAGGAAGAATCGGTAGGACCGAGTTTGGCTTAGGGTTTAGGTCATATGTGGATATGTGAAAGTAGTTGAGGGTTTTGGAGCACATCACTAAGCACATGAAGCAAGAGGCTCATTAAGCAACACCTGATCCCTCCTTGATAGTATTGGCTTTTCCTAAAGACTCAATGTGATCTTGGATCACTAAAATATAAAATGAAGAGTCTTGAGCTATTGAGATTGAGCCAATCCTTTGTCCTTAGCATTTTGAGGGTTCCACTTTCACATCCATGCCATGCCAATCATTGAGCTTTCCTGAAATAATCATCTTGCAATAGCATTAGCTCAATGAGCTATATGTTGTTATGAATTACCAAAACCACCTAGGGATAGTTCCACTTTCAATCTCCCCCTTTTTGGTAATTGATGACAACATATAGATCAAAGCTTCGACAAATGATAATAAGCATGAAATATATCGTCGCTTTGAGAAGTATGTGATAAGTAAGAGCTCCCCCTAAATTTCTGCATATTTAAAGTTTGCTTTGGACTGCAAATGCACAAAGATTTAGAGTCATGGGTTACTCTTCCATGTCACATACATCTTGGTGGAGTGCTCAAAATGATAAGAATGAAATACATGCACTCATCACCAAGAAAAGTGAATGATCACACAAGATAGATAGGATAATAGTATTAAGCAAGCATTAAGTGTAGCTTATGATCAAACACATGATCATCAATGTCTCACAAATAATGACGTAGTATCTCAAGCACTCAAAAGCAAACAAGTTCGAAAAACCACCAAATAAAGCAAGAGAAAAAAGCAACACTCTCTCTCTCGAAGCCTATGATCTATACATCTTCTCCCCCTTTGGCAACAAGTTACCAAAAAGTTCCTAGAAAATGCATAGCACTAGATCGATGCTCAGGCTTGATCTTTAGGTGGTGGTGGAGTCCGGATCACTCCAAGGACGAAGGCTTCGGTAGATGCTGAAGTAGACGCTGGAGTTGGAGCTGAAGTAGATGCTGGAGCTAGTGGAACTGAGGCTGTGGCTGGTGCTGAGGTGGTGGCTCTTGTGTCAGCAACTGGCACGGCAGACGACCTCGGACCTCTTGGCACTCTGGCAAAGGTATGAGTAGTAGTCCTGCCTCTCCTCTCCTGCATGTCCTCCTGGAGCTGCTCCACTACAGACTGAACTTCCGTTACTTTGACATCCAAGTCATAGAACTTCTGTTCCATGATTCTCTCTAGGCTCTGCTGATTCTGAGTGAGGGTGGCCAGACTTTGCTCAATCCTCAGCGCGGATGCAATCAAGTAACCAAGCTGCTCTTGTTTGGTCTTCAAGAAGTATTCAGATGCCTCCTCTTGAGTAGGCATCTTGGCAGCTTTCTCCTTCCTCGCCTTCTCCTTCTTCGCGTATGCTTGGGCAAATAATGGCTCGTTCTCAGTCATCACAACTTCATTGTTCTCAAAATCTGGACGGATGGGCAAATGTTCCTTGTCCAATAGATATATGCCCGTGCCCATCTTGGAGTTGATGATCTCCTGAATCTGAGGGGCATATTCGCAGCTCCTCTTCTGATCTGCTGCAGTCCTCTTGATTGTTTCCACTATGAGGCTCATCACCTTGAACTTCTGAGGCACATCAAACACATGTAGCAAGTTGATAGCATGGCCTCTGATCATCTTGTGATCTCCAGATTTAGGCAATAAGGTGTGCCTTAGTATCTAATTGATCGTCGGGAGCCCTAACAGTAGGTAATGTACTGAGCCAAACTTGAAGGTATCAAGTGCTTCATTTGGGATCTCCTTGTACATATTTGACATTGAGTTGTGGTCCATCTTCTTCTTGGCATAGATATCCAAGTCATCATCTTGCTCCTCTGGGGCGTTAATGATCTGTGCCCACTCAGCAACTGTGGATTGGTACCTTGTACCCTCAGACATCCATGTGATCCTCCCATCTGGATAAAAGTGAGCTGTGGAGTAGAACTGCATGATGAGTTCCTCGTTCCACTTTGTGAGCTTCTGCCCAACAAAGTCAGCTACTCCACAAGCTATGAAGCTGTCTTGCACTCCAGGATAGTGCTCCTCATTGTCCTTGATATATGTCCAATCAACCCATCTCATGTCACAGACAATTGGCTTCTTATCTAGCAGCACTGTCTCATAAAAATCCTGCTGCTCCTTGGTGTGAAACCTGTAGTCCACGGCAGTCCTTCTCCTTGAAGCATACGAGTCTACTTCTCTCCACTTTCTCAGCCCTGAATCTCTCCTGAGCTTCATGTCCTCGGCCACAGGGTGAGCATTGTTGTGGTCTGGGATCTTGGGCTTTAGCTTTCTCAGGACATTTTCTTCCTCTTCTTCAGCAACAGTCTCAGGCACTGGGGCCTTGTTCTTTTCACCTGCAGGAATGCTCCTTGTATTTCTCTTAGGCTTTGGCTTGGAGGCAGCTTTGGCCTTAGATGCAGTAGCCCCTGACCTTATGGCATCACCCATCAGCTTGGGTGCCTTGGGTGCTGGTGCAGTTACCTCTTCTTCCTCTTCCTCTTCCATGATGGAAGCTTTGCCAAGCACTCTAGCCACAGTCTTCTTCACCCTTTCCTTTCTTTTCTTGCCCTCAGCTGCAACTGGCTCTTGGGGAGTGGGCTTCTCAGTTGAGGCTCTTTCCTTTGACATGGGCTGCCTGCCTACTAGCCTTTCGATTTTCAGACCTGGCTTAGTGCCTTGAGCTGGCTCAACTCTCTTGGAAGTGGCCTCTTCCTCTGCCACATAGTCCTCATCTTCGGAATCTAAAGTCCTCTTCTTCCTTTGTCTCTGGCAGCCTTTGGCAAATTGCGAGGAGTGCTCCTGCTGCCTTCATCAGATGAACTGGAGGGACTAGTGCCCTCACTCATCACCACTTGCTGCTCTGACATATTTTGGCTATCACTCTGGTCTGACATGCTGCAAACTGACTGTTGACCCTGTGAATAGTTTATAGAAGAGATAGAGTGGATGAGCATCACAAAATGCAGAGATTTTTGCAAAAGAATGATCCAAAAACTTAGTTTTAGTTTCCCACTGAAATCATCTCGGATCTACCGATTTTCAAACTCGGTGATACCGAAGCAGTTTTGGAACCTAAACTAGTGAACTCGGTAGGACCGGGTCACAGTTTGGTGGCACCGAGACTGCTAGGGTTTCACTGAGTTCAAAAATCGGTCACACCGATAAGTAATTCTCGGTCAGATCGAGTCTCACTTGTGCAATGGCATAAGCCAAATCGGTGGGACCGAGTTTTTCAACTCGGTGGGTCCGAGATAGTTTCGATGGAAACCTAAACCTAGAATTTTCGAATCAAACCTAATCTATGAGCGTTTTGACTGGATAGAAGTTTATCAAACGTGGCTAGAATCAATATGATCACAATGTGCTAGGAATCAGATTGAGGAATAGCACAAAGATCAAGTCCATACCCTAGTTCGGCGGGGACTTGCTACGGCGGCAACGGCGGGGCAGAATTCCCGTTGACGGCGACGGAGACCAGCGACTGGAGGCTGCTGGCGGCGAGAAGACGATCCGGAGACCACGAGGGCAGAGCAGGCTATCGCGCGGGCGAAGGGGTTCGGAGAAATTTCCAAATTTTGCCCGTGACTATATATAGCCCGACCCTGTCGGTGTGACCGAGTGGAATGACTCGGTGGCACCGAGATTCATAACTGCGTGCAGTTTCTGAAACTCGGTGTGACCGAAAGGTTCAAATCGGTTGCACCGAGATCGAAAACCTAGATCAACTTAATGATCTCGGTAGGACCGAAAGTGGAGTATCGGTCAGACCGAGAATCATAAAAAGGTTTTGGAAGTTTAAGTCTATGACGAATCGGGGACTCCGTGCGCTCCTCACACAGAGTGGTTCGAATCTGACTTGATCAAATTTTGTGATGCAGCATGAATAGAGTTTGAGACGAGAAAAGCATAGATAGCTAGAGGAGGTTCTTAGGCATTCTTGTCCATCCACTTGGCAAAAGAAGATAAAACCAAACAATCAAAACAACAAGTGGATGTCCTCGAATGAGTAAAATATGCAATCAGCATGCTCACACAATAAGATGGCAAATGAAATATGTGACAAGGCATGCACAACCAATTCTAGCATCTATCAAGCAATTTGCGATGACTAGGTCATCTATATATGAGTATATTGACTTAGGAGTCAAGTGAGATCACTTGATCATAGGTCATACTCATCGTTTAAGCTCAAGTGGGGTTACCACTTTTACATAAAGCATTGTTGTGTTCACATCTTTAGAGTTGCTTTAGCTCAAGTCTTAGAGTAAAGCTCCCCCTAGATGTGATATCCCCCTAAGAGGGATGAACTAACCTTGGGTTTTGTCGATGATGACTTCATGTAGATATTGAAGATGTGGATGCTCAATGTTGATGTAGATCTCTTGGAGCTATCCATTTGAGTGAATTGCACTTTCAATACCTACATGGGCTAGTCCCACAAGGAACAAACAAGGATATCCATAGACATAGAGTGATGCACACAAAAGATGATGTCCATGAAAACTTTTAGGTTACCTTGTCCCTTGTCTTACCAACAAGAGGGTTTGTGACTCCTTGAACTAGTGCAAGATGTGGAAGTTGATTGCACTTGTTCTTGCCAAAATGATAAGAGTGAAGTATGTTGGCGGAGTCACCCTCAAGAACTCTCTAGTTCTTCTTCTTTTGGATCCACATCATCTTGATGGGAATCCTTGGAGTTGTAGTCGTACTTGATGAAGTGGAGCTTGAAGTAGTCTTGGGAATCCACTTGACTAAGGTCTTTGGAGCTTCTTCAAATGCATCAATTTCCTCTTGAAGCTTGTCCTTGCCTTTTTGCTTGTAGTCTTGTGGTGGAAGATCATCTTGAGCTTGTGTCCCCTTGAAAGAAGTATACTTCTCTTGTTGAGGGACAAACTTTGTCTTGGGGTATTGATCTTCTTCCCACTCAACTCCATTGGCATTGAACTTTCGCTCAAAACCAACACCTTGATTCTTCCGGTGCATTCCTTGCTTGCGCACAATTTCCTCGAATTGCTTACTCCCAGCAAGGCTTTTGTACACTCCTTTCTCTATAATTCCCTTCAATAAACTATTTTCTTGCTCAAGTGTAACTTGGCTAAGAGAATCATTAGTGGAATCAAGAGAACTACTAGAAGCAACAATATTGGATTTAACATGATCATTGTTACTGCTAGAGGAAGAATCTTTCTTGTTACTAGACTTGACTTGAGGCATGTAAGTGGATAAGAGTAAATGCTTGGCAATGTAAGAAGAACTTTTCTTGCGGATATCATGATTGATTGCCTTTAAGAACTCATGCTCTTGCTCAAGATTGAGCTTTTCAAAGCGTAATTTCTCATGAGCTCTTAAAAGTTCTCGATGATCTTCGAAGATAGTGTCATGAGCTAACTTAAGAGTTTTTAGTTCTTTAGTTAGAGCCTCAATCTTCTCCTTATCATTGTCATTCGTTTTATCTTGATTAGCATGATTAATTGTTCTTTCATCATAGTATTCATCACTCGAGTTGTCACCAAGCAAATCATCACCTAACAAGTCATCTTCATCACTATTGAAATCAACATACTCGGGGTGTGTTACCTTAGGACCTTTGGCCATGAAGCATCTTCCAATTCCTTCATTTGGTGAGTCAAATATGTCATAGGAGTTGGTAGACACAAGTGCTAGACCGGCAACACCTTCATCTTGAGTATCTTCGGAGTCGGAGTGATAACTTCTCTTGGAGTGGCTATCGGAGTCAGAGCCGGATACCCATTCACCAACATGAGCTTGATGTCTTCGTCTTGTGTAGCTCCTTGATGATTTTTCCTTCCTTTCCAAATCCTTGCTTCTCCGTGAGTATCTTCGTTCATAACGATCATCTCTACTCCTTCTCTCTCTTGGTGGTGATCCTTTGCTTCTTCTTTTTGGAGAATCTTCTCTTCTCTTGTAGGGAGCCGTACACTCATTGGAATAGTGTCCGGGTCTTCCACAATTGTAACAGTTTCGCTCTTGACTAGAAGATCTTTTGTCATTGTAGGACCTTGACTTGGAGCTTCTATCTTTGCTTCTACTCTTGTAGAACTTGTTGAAGTTCTTCACCATTAAGCTCAATTCTTCATTGAAGTCTTGTTTCTCACTTGATGATGTAGGGGCTTCACATGAGGCTTTATAGGCACCACTTGATTTGTTGTGAAGTTCCTCTTTATCCTTAAGTGACATCTCATGAGCAACAATTCTTCCAATCACCTCCGTTGGCTTGAGATCTTTGTAATTGGGCATCATTTGGATCAATGTGCACACGGTATCATATTTTCCATCCAAGGCTCTTAGAATCTTCTTGATGATGAATTTATCGGTCATCTCTTCACTTCCTAAGCCGACAATCTCATTTGTGATGAGAGCAAGCCTAGAGTACATTTCAGCGACACCTTCACCATCCTTCATTTTGAACTTGTCAAGTTGGCTTTGAAGCACATCCAACTTGGATTCCTTGACGGAGTCGGTACCTTCGTGCATATCAATAAAGTGTCCCAAATTTCCTTCGCATTCTCAAGGCGGATGATTTTGTTGAATTCTTCGGGGCACAATCCGTTGAAGAGAATATCACAAGCTTGAGCATTGTATTGCAACATCTTCAACTCATCTGCGGTAGCTTCACGGTTTGGTTCTCTCCCATCAAAGAAGTCACCTTGCAAACCAACACACACAATAGCCCAAACGGCGGGGTTATGTCCAAGAATATGCATTTTCATTTTATGCTTCCAACTAGCAAAATTAGTACCATCAAAGTAAGGACCTCTACGGTGATAATTTCCCTCGCTAGACGCCATACTCTCCTAGGTTGTGAAACCAAGGCTATGACCACCAAAAGCTATGGAGATCAAGAAAATGGAGACCAAAGCTCTGATACCACTTGTAGGATCGAAAGTATGTCTAGAGGGGGGGTGATTAGACTACTTGACCAAATAAAAACTTAACCTTTTCCCAATTTTAGTTCTTGGCAGATTTTAGCTAATTTAGGACAAGTCAAGCAATCATCACATGATTCAAGCAAGCATGCAAAGAGTATATTGGCAGCGGAAAGTAAAGCATGCAACTTGCAAGAATGTAAAGAGAAGGGTTTGGAGAATTCAAACGCTATTGGAGACACGGATGTTTTTCCCGTGGTTCGGATAGGTGGTGCTATCCTACATCCACGTTGATGGAGACTTCAACCCACGAAGGGTAACGGTTGCGCGAGTCCACACAGGGCTCCACCCAAGGGCAACGGTTGCGCGAGTCCACACAGGGCTCCACCCACGAAGGGTCCACGAAGAAGCAACCACCCACAAAGGGTCCATGAAGAAGCAACCTTGTCTATCCCACCATGGCCATCGCCCACACAGGACTTGCCTCACTAGCGGTAGATCTTCATGAAGTAGGCGATCTCCTTGCCCTTACAAACTCCTTGGTTCAACTCCACAATCTTGTCGGAGGCTCCCAAGTGACACCTAGCCAATCTAGGAGACACCACTCTCCAAGAAGTAACAAATGGTGTGTAGGTAATGAACTCCTTGCTCTTGTGCTTCAAATGATAGTCTCCCCAACACTCAACTCTCTCTCATAGGATTTGGATTTGGTGGAAAGAAGGTTTGAGTGGAAAGCAACTTGGGAAGGCTAGAGATCAAGATTCATATGGTAGGAATGGAATGTCTTGGTCTCAACACATGAGTAGGTGGTTCTTTCTCAGAACATATGAGTTGGAATGATGTGTGTGTTCTGATGGCTCTCTCATCGAATGAGGAGGAGGTGGAGGGGTATATATAGCCTCCACACAAAATCCAACCGTTACACAGTTTTCCAATCTCGGTGGGACCGAATCAATAAGCTCGGTCGGACCGAAAATGTAAACCTAGTGACCATTAGTGATTTTCGGTGGGACTGACATGCAACTCGGTAGCACCGATATGGTTAGGGTTTGGGCATAACGTAATCTCCGTGAGACTGATTACACAAACTCGGTGAGACCGAATTTGGTAATTAGCTAACCAGAGAGTTGGTCAGGCAAACTCGGTGGGACCGATTTGCTCTTTCGGTGAGACCGAGTGGAACTCGGTGAGACCGAAAAGTTACAAAGGGGAAACACTGAGTTTACATTGCAATCTCGGTGGGACCGATTTGCTCTTTCGGTAAGACCGAAAAGTTATGAAAGGGAAACAGAGAGTTTGCAACCCCATCTCGGTGAGACCGAGATCCCTATCGGTAGGGCCGAATTGCTAGGGTTTGGCAGTGGCTAATGACAAGTGAAACTCGGTGGCGCCGGATAGGAAGAATCGGTAGGACCGAGTTTGGCTTAGGGTTTAGGTCATATGTGGATATGGGAAAGTAGTTGAGGGTTTTGGAGCATATCACTAAGCACATGAAGCAAGAGGCTCATTAAGCAACACCTGATCCCTCCTTGATAGTATTGGCTTTTCCTAAAGACTCAATGTGATCTTGGATCACTAAAATATAAAATGAAGGGTCTTGAGCTATTGAGCTTGAGCCAATCCTTTGTCCTTAGCATTTTGAGGGTTCCACTTTCACATCCATGCCATGCCAATCATTGAGCTTTCCTGAAATAATCATCTTGGAATAGCATTAGCTCAATGAGCTATATGTTGTTATGAATTACCAAAACCACCTAGGGATAGTTGCACTTTCAATTATCCACTTTTATATTATTTTTGGGACTAACCTATTAACCGGAGGCCCAGCCCAGATTTGCTGTTTTTTTGCCTATTTCAGTATTTCGAAGAAAAGGAATATCAAACGGAGTCGAAATGGAATGAAATCAACTGGAGAAGTTATTTTTGGAAGGAAAGCTACCAGATGGACTTGGACCCCATGTAAGGATCAAAGGGAGGTGCTCACGAGGGTGGGGGGCGCGCCCACCCCCCTAGGGCGCACCCCCCTGCCTTGTGGGCCCCCCGAAGCTCCACCGACGTACTTCCTGCACCCATATATACCTACGTACCCTAAAACTTCCAGAACGGAAATTAGATCGGGAGTTCCGCCGCCGGAAGCCTCTGTAGCCACCAAAAACCTCTCAGGACCCTGTTCCGGCACCCTGCCGGAGGGGGGAACCCTCACCGGTGGCCATCTTCATCATCCCGGCGCTCTCCATGACGAGGAGGGAGTAGTTCACCCTCGGGGCTGAGGGTATGTACCAGTAGCTATGTGTTTGATCTCTCTCTCTCGTGTTCTTGATTTGGCATGATCTTGATGTATCGCGAGCTTTGATATTATAGTTGTATCTTATGTTGCTTCTCTCCCCTCTTCTCTCTTGTCATGGATTGAGTTTTCTCTTTGAAGTAATCTTATCGGATTGAGTCTTTAATGACTTGAGAACACTTGATGTATGTCTTGCCGTGCGTATCTGTGGTGACAATGGGACATCACGTGATTCACTTGATGTATGTTTTGGTGATCAACTTGCGGGTTCCGCCCATGAACCTATGCATAGGGGTCGGCACACGTTTTCGTCTTGATTCTCCGGTAGAAACTTTGGGGCACTCTTTGAGGTTCTATGTGTTGGTTGAATAGATGAATCTGAGATTGTGTGATGCATATCGTATAATCATACCCACGGATACTTGAGGTGACATTGGAGTATCTAGGTGACATTAGGGTTTTGGTTGCATGTTGAGGGATAGTTATATGAGGTGACATTAAGGTGTTATTCTAGTACAAACTCTAGGGCTGTTTGTGACACTTATAGGAATAGCCCAATGGATTGATTGGAAAGAATAACTTTGAGGTGGTTTCGTACCCTACCATAATCTCTTCGTTTGTTCTCCGCTATTAGTGACTTTGGAGTGACTCTTTGTTGCATGTTGAGGGATAGTTATATGATCCAATTATGTTATTATTATTGAGAGAACTTGCACTAGTGAAATTATGAACCCTAGGCCTTGTTTCATAGCATTGCAATACTGTTTACGCTCACTTTTACCACTTGCTACCTTGCTGTTTTTATATTTTCAGATTACAAAAACTTATATCTACCATCCATATTGCACTTGTATCACCATCTCTTCGCCGAACTAGTGCACCTATACAATTTACCATTGTATTGGGTGTGTTGGGGACACAATAGACTCTTTGTTATTTGGTTGCAGGGTTGTTTGAGATAGACCATCTTCATCCTACGCCTCCCACGGATTGATAAACCTTAGGTCATCCACTTGAGGGAAATTTGCTACTGTCCTACAAACCTCTGCACTTGGAGGCCCAACCACGTCTACAAGAAGAAGGTTGTGTAGTAGACATCAACGATGCTCCATCCCGCACCCCCATGGCACGGCTACCTCGAAGCCGGCGCCACGGGCGACATCTCCACAGCGGCTCTACCCCAGTGCGAGGCCCCTTCGGCGGTGGCGTCCATACCAGTCGGATCTACTGCTGCTGCTCCGGTTCTCGCTCGCTCGCACTGCTGCTGCTGCTCCGGCTCTTGCTCGCTCGCTCGCGCTGCTGCTACTGCTCTCCCCCTTGCTTGTGCTGCTGCTCTGCTCCGATTTAGGTACACTTCAGTCATCTGAATCGACTTTTGGGTCAGTCGATTTTCAGGGGGTGGGGGGCTCACCGGAGTTAAGGAAGAACCACCCGCAGCGGGGAGGGGGGCTCGCCGGAGAGGTACCCCACTATCTATCTTAGGGTTCAGGGTGGGGGCGGTGGTCGCGGGCAGTTGGGGGCGTGGTGGTGGGGCAGTGGTCGCCGACGGTGGGGGCATGGTGGTGGGGCGGTGGCGTGGGGATCACTGGAGAAAAAGCTCGGCGCGCGGGGGGGGGGGGGGGGGGGGGGGCTAGAGGGCTGGCCGGGGCGCCGGTGGACCGGCGGTGGGGAGTGGTTTCATCACAATAGAGCAGTGCTTAATATTACCTGCTACTTTATCGTCCTATTCACCTCTTAGACTCCAAGTCAGGTCCAAATTAATGTTCAAACTTGAGTTCTAAATTACTTGTGGGGCACATATCGAGGCAGCAATGAATAATATCTTTGTCTAATATCTGGTTCACCTAGGGTATGCCTATGTTGTTCATCTTGGGTGGGAAACAAATAGTAAAGCAATCATCATCTGTCTTTTTATTAAATTAAAGCAATCATCAGCCTGCTATCAATATGTTTGGATCCATCCACTGGTTGTTACCATCACTCTAGATTCTGCATGCTCTCCTTACATAATCTCACTATACTTTTTCCGTATGCATGTCAGATATTGTACACAATCATGCTGAACATGTAGAGAAAAAGAGAAGAGTTTTGTGCGGCAATACAATGTCATGCAGACATCGCTCCATGGTGGGTTCAATGGCAAACCCTCCCCCTCTCCAAATTGTAATCCAGAGGAAGATAGTTGTTATGAGGCGGATTCAGATGCAGTCGACCACTCCTATTTACCCCCAAGGTGTTTGCTCTAACTTGGCATGATGATGTCAGTCATATCATGCACATGTTGCCTTGCAGTGCCTACTTTCGACATCATATATGTCATCTGCTTCATTTAGACATGTTTTGTAATGCCACTTGTTTAGTTTCTATATCATATATGGGAATTATGCAGTCTCATCTTTGTTAGCCAGCCATAATATATGTGAAATGTGCAATGACATCCTGTTTAACCAGGCATCATATATTTGAATGATATCTTGCCCATCCTTATCTTCATTACATTTCCATTTATCGACAATGTTTGTACATTAAACTGCTCTTCCTGTGAATCAGCCATTTGAGTGGGTGATGGAAAAATCTGGAGTGAAAACAAGGCCTTCAGAGCAGACAGTGCTACCTGTCAAAGCAGATCTCATGTTGGGTCCCGATAGCTCCTCAGAGATGGATTCAGAGACAGATGACCAGTCCTATTACCCCATCGAGGTGTATGCTCTAACTTGGCACGGTTATACTGCTCATATCATGCATATGGTGTCTTGCATTGCATAGTTTAGACATCATATACACAATATTCAACACCATGTTCTTAGTTCAGACATCATATATGTGAATGCCCTCTTCTTAGCATATAAATCACATATGTGAATTAAATCATGTGATCATGATTACTTAGATAACATGTATGTGAATTATGTCATGCGATCCTGTTTAATTAGTCATCATATCTTTGAATTATGTTATGCTATGCCATCCAGTTTAGATAGACATCATATATGTGAAATTATGTCATGCTATCCATTTTAGTTAAACAATATACATGTCAACTATTTCATGCCCTCTTTTTTCCACACTATCTATTGCATCTGCCTCTCATACAATGTTTGTACATTCAACTATGTTTCTTGTTTATCAACCATTTGAATTGGAGCGGGTGATTGCAGTATCTAGCTAAGTGAAAACACGGTCTTCAAATAAAACAGTGCTACCTCTTGGTGGAGATAGCACCCCGGTTGTACATGCACGAGAACCATCCCTACCACACATAACCCAGACTCTCGCAGATTATATTCCTACTGTGATGGACAGAGAACCAGCTTCACCCAATCTAACCCCAACCCCAGCAGGTAGTAACCCAGTTCCTGTTGACACAGCACCATCTCCACCATAGAGCTCCCAAGCAAGAGCAGTTAGTAAGGCAGCTCCAGTGCCCAAAGCGCCAGTACTACCACGGCGAACCCCAACTCCACCAGTTAGTACACATATTCCTGTGGAGGAAGCACAACCAGCCATTCATAGTTTAGCATCTATCGCATTTGATGTTGTTAAATCCTATGTGTGTATATTCCCATCATGGAAATATTATACTGAAGATGAAGGAAAATGCCAGTTGCAGGTGTTTGTCCAGGAGTTATGTGTAAGTAATGTTATTCATGGCAATTACTTTGCTTTCTCCCATACATGCTACCTCCATGATGGTTATAATACAACAAAATTTCCCATTTTTCTCTATAGAGAAGGACCGATTTGGAAACACAGGATGAGGTAACATGTGCTAATACCTCTGCTATCTTCAAGAATGCTTGGTGGCAGTATCGGAATTACCTGAAGAAAACGTACTTCACTGGCAAAGAAACTCATCAAATTCCCTTACGTTCTCCTGAGACACATTTACTGGACGATGACTGGGAACGCCTTGTTCTGTGCTAGTACCAACCAAGTACGTGGTAAGGTCTATGAGCTCTTTTTTAAAGTACTATATGCTTGCGTCTTACTGTACTCTGTTCATGTAGAACAAGTGCTTAAACCTGAAGAACAATTGTTCTCATTTAAGATTCCATTGCTATCGTGCATACTGCTTTGCTCTTGTATCACTGTATTTACTCATACAAACTTATTTTTAAATTGAAGGATCCAATCGAAACTCCAATGGCACAACATGTATGTTTACGCATGTTTTTTAACTGGTTTGCTCTTATAAATAGCTCGATTGATTTCAATTTCAATTGTGTATACAGTTGACTTCTCATATCATGCACATTACTAGCATCACAATAGAGCCAATAGTGTTGTTGTACATGTAGACCCGTGGTACCCATCTGAAATCTTGTTGTGCCGTGTAGTTTCTCACGCTTTGTATTATTTCAGTGTTGCTTTCTCTTGAACCGATATGATTTGAACAGTGTCTCTATTTTGATTTGGCAAGACAATGCAGTGACCATGGGACATTGATATATGTTTGTTTGATGCTTTTATAATGTACTACTTGGCAATAGAAGACTTGGTAGTTTAATATTGTCCACCTTACTAATGAATTGGTTCACCGAAATGAGTTTCATATACTAGTAAATGCTAAACCTGTTGTGTGTCTGCTTGTTTCTTATTTTAGAATGCTGACAGAATATTGGGGAAGAGTGCCTTACTAAGCAATGGTAAAGGAAGTAATGCAGATAAGGTTTAGGATTGTGAGACATCCTTGTTGGTCTCCAACAAAGCTGATAAAACAGCTAAGGAAAACTATCTTGAAGACAGTGAGACAACACCAAAGTCATGTCTTGGTTTAGTGTTCGAGTTACTGGCCACTACCGCTGGCACAAGCTATTCAAACTCACTGTCTGAATTAGTTCGATTTCTTGAGTCTCAACTACAAGCTGAAAGACATCGATCAGCTGTGCTGCGACAAGAAGCGGAAGGACTGCGGAAGTCCCTGGAGCATTCAGATGCATACTTTCTGGTGTAACAACAAGCGTTGGAGGATTTTAGCGCCAAAAAGGACAAAGCTAATAAGCTTGCTAAGCTTATTGCTAGCATGGTGGATACCCAGGATAACGTTTCTTGAGCTCTTCTGAAGTTGTTTCAGTTACGGACTTGTTTTGCTGCCGCGTTTATTTGCACTAGTGGCCAATTTAGACGGCCAGTGTATGTAATATGCTGCTTTGTTCCCTATATTTGCATTGGTGGCGAACTTTGATGCCCAGTGGATGTAATATGTGTAATAGCCGTAATAGCCTAGCGTTAGTTGCTTGCTTATTTATTTCCTTATTGTCTTCTTTAGTTGTTTGCTTGTAGTCACTACAGTTCTTTTTCCGCGTTTTTCTAGTGGCTACAATAACCTATTTGTGGTAACTACACCACAATAACCATGGCAACACACGGACTGTTGTAACCATGGGCCTCCTGCGGGCCGTAGGATCCATGGGCCTTCTTCGGGCCGTATGATCCATGGGCCTTCTACGGGGCGTAGGATCCATTGACCTTCTACGGACCGATCCACGGGCCTTCTACGAGGCGTATAATCATTTCGCCAAACATGGGTCGTACTATTCATGGACCATAACGGGCCATTAATAGGCCGTATTTGATAACGCTATGAAAACAGCCCAACGGGTTAAAGGGCCACAAACGGGCCGAATGTAACCACAGGCTAAATTTGGCCAACAAACAGAACATGCCAGTAAAGGACCGTAACTAACCGAATTCTGGAAATGAGCCCAAGAATAAATGGGCCCTTAGAAGGCCAAAAGTAAACACGGGCTGGAAATGGCCGACGGAATAATGGGCCGTTAATGGGTATAAAGCGATACACTGTTCATTATGGGCTAGTTTCATCTCGGGCCTTTAATGGGCCCAGAGTTACAAAGGGCCTCCTATGGGCCGAAAGACGTCATGGGACATACATGGCCCAGAAGTTACAACGGGCTGGTATCATATTGGACGGCCCAGATGACGCTACTGGGCCAAATTCCAGTAGGCCGTGAGTTAGCGGGCTGTAAATGGGCTATATGTGAATAGGTCGTTAACAGGCTTTCCGTGGGCCGGCCTGCTACCTTTTGACCAAGTCAAACGGGCCGGCCTTTTCACTGGAATGGGCCTATGTTGGGCCGTGCCACGTGTTGATGAATCATAGGCTCCTTCGTTCCAATGAGTGGATCCGACACGTGGTTACTATAGTCATTGAGAATTTTACACGTGGAAAATCCCCATTGGTCCGGGCTATTAACGGGTTATGGGATCCAAACCGGAACCCAATAGCTTAACGGCAACCCATTACGGTGGATGCCACGTGTCGGTCACCCTTGACGAAAAAACTTCTGTGACGCGCGATTTATCATCATGGAAGTGGACACTTCCGTGATGATAATTTTGGTAATGTCATGGAACACTTCTACGACAGCACAGGTATGACTATCTTGATTCTGTCATAAAATCGTCATTGATGTACATGCATAATAGAAAACGTGACCTACTGTGACAAACATGTATCATCACGGAAGTGTATTTTTTTGTAGTGAAAACTGGCGTGCATCCATTGTATGCGAACGTAGAGTCTATCACACCCGATCATCATTTGGTGCTTAAAACGATGAACTTTCGCAACGGTGCACACTTGAGGAGAACACAATTTTATCTTGAAATTTTAGTGAGGGATCACCTTATAATGCTACCCGTCCTCGGCAAAATAAAATGCATGAAAGGATTAACATCACATGCAAATCATAAGTGACATGATATGGCCATCATCTTGTGCTTTCGATCTCCATCTTCAAAGAACCGGCATGATCTCCATCATCACCGGCATGACACCATGATCTCCATCATCATGATCTCCATCATCGTGCCGCCATCGGGGTTGTCACGCCAACCATGCTTCTACAACTATTGCTACCGCTTAGCGATAAAGTAAAGCATTACATAGCGCTTAATGATTGACACGCGGGTCATATGATAATTAAAGACAACCCTATGGCTCCTGCCGGTTTCCGTATTCATCGACATGCAAGTCGTGATAATCTATACAAAACATGATCATTTCATACATCAAATCTCATCATGTCTTCGGCCATATCATATCACAACACACCCTGCAAAAACAAGTTAGACGTCATCTACTTTGTTGTTGCATGTTTTACATGGCTGCTATGGATGACTAGTAAGAACCATCCTTACCTACGCAAAGCCACAACGGTGATATTTAAGTTTCTATTTAACCTTCTACAAAGACCACCTTTGTCGAATCAGATTCAACTAAGGTGGGAGAGACAAACACCCGCCAGCCATCTTTATGCAACAAGTTGCATGTCAGTCGATGGAACCGTCTCACGTACGTGGACATGTAAAGTTGATCCAGGCCGCTTCATCCCACAATACCACTGAATCAAAATAAGACTAAGGAAGGAAGCAATCTGAATATCAATGCCCACAAACTCCTTTGTGTTCTACTCGTGATGCCATCTACGCATAGACCTAGCTCATGATGCCACTATTGGGGAACGTTGCATGGGAAACAAAAAAATTCCTACGCTCACCAAGACCAGTCTAGGAGATACACATCTATGAGAGGAGAGTGGTGTCTACATACCCTTGTAGACCGAAAGCGTCAACGATCTAGAGATTGTGGTTGGCGTAGTCGTACTAGCGTCGAGATCCAATCCGATCCAGGTATCGCACGTGCGGCACCTCCGAGTTTAGCACACGTAAGGCTCGGCGGGGTCCTCTCCTTCTTAATCTAGCAAGGGAGGGAGAGGAGGTAGATGAGATCTGAACCAACACGACGGCGTGGTGGTGGTGGTGGCAGCGGAACTCCGGCAGGTCTTCCCCAAGCGCGTACCGGTGAAACGTGGGAGGAGTTGGGAGAGGTAACGGGCAAGGGTCAAAGAGCGGCTGCCCCCAACGCCTCCCCACCTTTATATAGGCGTGGAGGGGGCTGGTGGCTTGCCCTCCAAGGCCCTAGGGTCGTTTGTCAAAGGGGGAGAAAGGAAATCCCTCCTTTCCTTCCCCACCAATCGTTACCCCCCCCCTTTTAGGTATCATGATCTTATCCCTTCGGGATATGATACTATTCCTTTTAAGTCAGGATCATGGTGCGCCTAGACTAGGGTTGTGGGGACTCTCGCCACTACCCATGTTCATGTGGGTCCCCCATGCAGGTGGGCCCCACTTTGGAACCTTCTAGAACCTTCCCAGCACAATACCGAAAAAACTCGAACTTTTTTCGGAACCCCGATAACAACTTTTCATATATGAATCTTTACCTCCGAACTATTTCGGAGCTCCTCGTGACGTCCCGGATCCCATCAGGGACTCCGAACAACCTTCGGATCTTCCACTATTAATATCTCAATACTACCCTAGCGCTACCAAACGTTAAGCATGCGACCCTACGGGTTCGGGAATATGCAGACATGACCGAGACTCCTCTCTAGTCAATAACCAATAGCGGGACATGGATGCCCATATTGGTTCCTACATATTCAACAAATATCTTTATCGGTTGAACCGCGATGTCAAGGATTCAGCTAATCCCGTATGCAGTTTCCTTTGTCCATCGGTATGTTACTTGCCCGAGATTCGATCATCGGTATCTCCATACATTGTTCAATCCCGTTACCAGCAAGTCTCTTTACTCATTTCGTAATACAAGATCTCGTGGCTAACTCCTTAGTCACATTGCTTGCAAGCTCATTGTGATGTTGTATTACCGAGTGGGCCCCGAGATACCTCTCTATCATACGGAGTGACAAATCCCAGTCTCGATCCATGCCAACTCAAAAGATACCATCGAAGATACCTGTAGGGCATCTTTATAGTCATCCAGTTACATTGCGATGTTTGATACACACAAGGTACATACTCCTCCAGTGTAAGTGAGTTGCATGATCTCATGGTTATAGGAACAGATACTTGACATGCAGAAAACAATAGTGATGACCCACAAGTATAGGGGATCAATTGTAGCTCTTTTCGATAAGTAAGAGTGTCGAACCCAATGAGGAGCAGAAGGAAATGACAAGTGGTTTTCAGCAAAGTAATGTCTGCAAGTGCTGAAACGGTAAGTAACAGAGTAGTTTGAGAGCAAGATAATTTGTAACGAGCAAGTAATGATAGTAGTAACAAAAGTGCAGCAAGGTAGCCCAATCCTTTTGAAGCAAAGGACAGGCCAAAACGGTCTCTTATAGTAAGCAAAGAGTTCCTGAGGGTACACGAGAATTTCATCTAGTCACTTTCATCATGTTGGTTCGATTCGTGTTCGCTACTTTGATAATTTGATATGTGGGTGGATCGGTGCTTAGGTGCTGTTCTTACTTGAACAAACCTCCTACTTGTGATTAACCCCCTTGCAAGCATCTGCAACTATGAGAAAAGTTTTAATAATAAATTCTAACCATAACACTAAACTTTTGGATCCATTCGGTCCCTTATGGAATAGCGCATAAACTAGGGTTTAAGCTTCTGTCACTCTCGCAACCCATCATCTAATAACTACTCCACAATGCATTCCCTTAGGCCCACATATGGTGAAGTGTCATGTAGCCGACGTTCACATGACACCAAAAGGGAATCACAACATACATACTATCAAAATATCGAACACATATCAAGTTCACATGATTACTTGCAACATGATTTCTCCCGTGACCTCAAGAACAAAAGTAACTACTCACAAGTGATAAACATGCTCAAGATCAGAGGGGTATTAAATAGAATATTGGATCTGAACATATAATCTTCCACCAAATAAACCATATAGTAATCAATTACAAGATGTAATCAACACTAGTAGTCACCCACAAGCACCAATCTATAGTTCCAGTGCAAAGATCGAACACAAGAGATGAAATAGGGTTTGAGAGGAGATGGTACTGTTGAAGATGTTGTTGGAGATTGCCCTCCCCAAGATGGTAGAGTTGTTGGTGACAATGATGACGATGATTTCCCCCTCCGGGAGGGAAGTTCCCTCGGCGGAATCGCTCCGCCAGAGGGCAAAAGTGCTCTTGCCCAAGTTCCGCCTCGAGACGGCGGCGCTCCGTCCCGACTCGAGACGGCAGCGCTCCGTCCCGAAAGTCCTCTCCTTATTTTTTCTAGGTCAAAATGACTTATATACCAGAAGATGGGCACCGGAGGTGGGCCGAGGGGAGCACAACCCACCAGGGCACGTCTGGGCTCCCTGGCGCGCCCAGGTGGGTTGTACCCACCTGGTGGGCCCCCTCTAGTACTTATTGGCTCCAATATTACTCAAATATTCCATAAAAAATCTCCGTAAAGTTTCAGCTTGTTTGGAGTTGTGTAGAATAGGTGGCCTGACGTAGCTTTTCCGGGTCCAAAATTCCAGCTGCTAGAATTCTCCCTTTTTGTGTGTACCTTGCATATTATGAGAGAAAAGGCATTAGAATTACTCCAAAAGTATTATTATGCATAAGGACATCATAAATAGCAGTAGGAAAACATGATGCAAAATGGACGTATCAACTCCCCCAAGCTTAGACCTCGCTTGTCCTCAAGCGAAAACCAAAATCGAAAAACATGTCCACATGCTTAGAGAGGGAGGTGTTGATAAAAACAAAATACGGACGTAGAAGCATCATGTAGATTATTATAACAGCAACAAATTTAAACATAAGACTTTTATCATAGAATTTTTATCATAGACTTCTCATGAATAAGTAACAATTCATCACACTATTGAAGTATAAAGCATAAACTCTATTGGAAACCAACAAACTATGTTCTGAGTCAACTTTGCAACTACAGTTCATCATCTTTTCAGGAAGGGTCACGTATCGGAGCCTTTAGGAAAGTCCACATACTCAACCATCATATAGTCTTCTATGATTGCTAACACTCACCGCATACACATGAGCAAAGCGTTTTGACCAAACACATAGAAAGATAGGGGCTTATAGTTTCGCCTCCCAACGTACTCACCTCAAGTGTGATGTCAACAATAATAACTCATGCCACCCATATTCAACTGGACATATGTGCCTAGATCTTTCCTCACCACATGATGCTTGCCAAAGGAGAAAAATAAAAAGGAATGGAGAGAAAAACTTTGACTCTTGCATAAAAGTAAAAGATAGGCCCTTCGCAGAGGGAAGCAGAGGTTTCCATGCGCTTATTTGTTTGTATGCTCAACCCCTTAGTGCAAATGAAAGTCACGTTGTATTGCCCCTTGTGATGGCAACCTTTATTATGCAGTCTGTCGCTTTTATTCTTCACCATCACAAGTTAGTACAATGCTCAATTTTCTCTTACGCTAAATGATCTCACACTTTTAGAAGCAATTTTTATTGCCTTATTGCACCGATGACAACTTACTTGAGGGATCTTGCCCTAGGTAGGTATGGTGGACTCTTGAAAATAAGATTTGGGTTTAAGGGTTTTTGGATGCACAAGTAGTATCTCTACTTAGTGCGGAATTTTTAGCTAGCAAAGATAGGGGGCAAGCACCACATGTTAAAGGATCTACGACAATATAACTTCTGTGTGAATATGAATAAACATAAATCATTAAGTTGTCTTCCTTGTCAAACGTCAATTTTTTTGGCATATAATATTTTGATGGGGGCTCACAATCATAAAAGATTTCGAGGATAGTGTATTTATATGTGAATCTTCTCTTCCTTTATTAATTCTTTCATGAGTTGCATCATTGACCAATGCTATGTTTGTCAATCTCTAACAAAATTTCCTACTTATACTTTTCCTTATGTGGTGTCATCACCTACCATAAGATTAGCATATGCTCTTTTTAATTTATTTCCTTTCTTTTTATTGCAACATGAAAGTAAAGAAAGCAAAAAACTCAAATTAAACTTTATTATATATCTCGCACACGATTACAAGGATAGATCAGTAAGCAAACTCTCGAAAAGAAAGGATCGAACTAAACTTTTTTTTCATCTAAAGCAAAAGATAACTATGGATCGAACTAAAATAAGTAAAGGCAAAAGATAGTGGGGTGATACGATACCGGGGCACCTCCCCTAAGCTTGGCGGAAGCCAAGGGGAGTGCCCATGCCCGATACTCAATTTTCTTTTGGTGATGAAGAAGAAGGTGGTGGTCATGAAGTGGAGGGTTTGTCCTTCTTCCTCAGCTTATGCTTGAGGATGGAATTTTCCTCCTTCAATTCACCGATCTCCTGCTCAAGCTCCGGTACCTTTTTGCATAAATCTTGCTTATTTTCTTGCAAAAGGCAGAAGAGTATAAACTGAACCTTAGGCCTCTTTGCTTTGTTGGGGAGGCTGGACTTCTTGAATTCCACATGCATGTCCCCAGGTTGAGGCAATGGGGCTTCATCCTCGTCTGAGCTCGTCTCCTCCTTCTCCCTAGGATAATAGTCTTCCTCTTCCTCTAAAGTCCAGCCATAATGCTCCACATCCCCATAAGATTTGGGGTTTGCGATGAAATCAGCAACATAGATGTCACCCTTAGAGTCTTGGGATGACATATTTTCAGATCTATCAAGGAAACAGCAAGAAAAGAAAACAGAAGATTTTTCCGCGATACGGTGGTCAATAGGTTCGGGGGGTATATAAAGATTTTTTTATCTTGGGAAACAAGCAAATGGTAGAAAAATTGATTCCATAAGGTGCCCGAGGTGGGCACAACCCACCTGGTTGTTTCTTATTTTCCTAATTTTTGTTATATTCCAAAACTGCCAAAAAAATATTTTTGCGGATTTTTCAGAGTCCGTTTACTTACCGTATCACGTACCTCCTATTTTTTCACAATTCTGGAGTGTTCCGGAAGGACTCTTTTATGTGTTCTTCCAGTGTCAATGTTTGGATAATATTACTTTCAACATTAATGGGCATACCTGAGATATAATGTTTTATTCATTGCCCATTAACAATCTTCAGGTTAGTACCTTCGGCATTGTTTATTTTGATAGCTCCAGACCGATAAACCTCCTCGATAACATAGGGTCCTTCCCATTTAGAGAGGATTTTGCCTGCAAAGAATCTGAAATGAGAGTTGTACAAAAGAACATATTCTCCAACTTTAAATTCACGCTTTTGAATTCTTTTATCATGCCATCTTTTAACTTTTTCTTTAAACAACTTGGCATTTTCATAAGCTTGGGTTCTCCATTCATCCAATGAGCTAATATCAAATAACCTCTTTTCACCGTCAAGTTTGAAATCATAATTGAGTTCTTTGACTGCCCAATATGCTTTATGTTCCAACTCAATAGGCAAATGACAAGCTTTTCCATAAACCATTTTATGAGGAGACATACCCACAGGATTTTTATATGTTGTTCTATAAGCCCAAAGTGCATCATCTAATTTCTTAGACCAATTCTTCCTGGACCTATTGACAGTCTTTTGCAAAATTAATTTTATTTCTCTATTGCTAAGTTCAACTTGACCACTAGACTGAGGATGATAAGGTGATGCAATTCTATGGTTAACATCATACTTGGCAAACATTTTACGGAAAGCGCCATGAATAAAGTGTGAACCACCATCAGTCATTAAGTATCTAGGGACTCCAAACCTTGGGAAAATAACTTCCTTAAGCATTTTAATAGAGGTGTTGTGATCAGCACTACTAGTTGGAATAGCTTCTACCCACTTAGTAACATAATCAACAGCAACCAAAATATGTGTATACCCATTAGAGGAAGGAAAATGTCCCATGTAATCAAATCCCCAAACATCAAATGGTTCAAAAACAAGTGAATAATTCATAGTCATTTCTTGACGCTGACTGATATTACATATTCTTTGGCATTCATCACAAGATAAGATGAACTTACGGGCATCCTTGAAGAGAGTAGGCCAATAAAATCCAGATTGCAATACCTTGTGAGCAGTTCTGTCTCCAGCATGATGCCCTCCATAAGCTTCGGAGTGACATTTCCATAGGATTTGTCCTTGTTCATGCTCAGGTACACAACATCTAATGATACCATCTACTCCTTCTTTATAAAGATGTGGGTCATCCCAAAAGTAATGTCTTAAATCATAGAAGAATTTTTTCTTTTGTTGGTATGTAAAGCTAGGTGGTAAATTTTTAGCAACAATGTAATTAGCATAATCAGCATACCAAGGAGTGTTATTAGAAACATTTATTGCAGCTAACTGCTCATCAGGAAAACTATCATCAATAGGTAGTGGGTCATCAAGCACATTTTCAAGCCTAGACAAGTTATCAGCTACTAGGTTCTCAGCTCCTTTCCTCAGTAATATGTAAATCAAATTCTTGTAGCAAGAGAACCCATCGAATAAGTCTAGGTTTAGCATCTTTCTTTTCCATAAGATATTTAATAGCAACATGGTCAGTGTGAACGATAACTTTAGAGTCAACAATGTAAGATCTAAATTTATCACAAGCAAAATACCACTACTAGAAATTCTTTTTCAGTAGTAACATAATTCCGTTGTGCACTATCTAGAGTTTTACTAGCATAATGAATAACATTTAATTTCTTATCAACTCTTTGTCCTAGAATAACACAAACAGCATAATCACTAGCATCACACATAATTTCGAAAGGCAAGTTCCAATCAGGTGATTGAACAACAGGTGCAGAAATTAAGGCTTTCTTGAGTGTTTCGAAGGCTTCTAAACAATCATCATCAAAAACAAAAGGAACATCCTTTTGCAAAAGAGTCCTAGAAATTTTAGAAAAGTCTTTGATAAATCTCCTATAGAAACCAACATGAGCTAGGAAACTACGAATACCTTTGATGTCTTTAGGACATGGCATTTTCTCAATTGCATCAACCTTAGCTTTGTCCATTTCAATACCTCTTTCAGAAATTTTATGGCCCAAGACAATACCTTCATTAACCATAAAGTGGCACTTCTCCCAATTCAAGACAAGATTTGTTTGCTCGCATCTCTGCAAAACTTGATCAAGATTGCTTAAACAATCATCAAAAGACTTCCCATAAATAGAGAAGTCATCCATGAAAACCTCAACAATCTTTTCACAAAAA
This sequence comes from Triticum aestivum, assembly GCF_018294505.1. Taxonomy (NCBI): domain Eukaryota; kingdom Viridiplantae; phylum Streptophyta; class Magnoliopsida; order Poales; family Poaceae; genus Triticum; species Triticum aestivum. Next base: position 572,323,236 of record NC_057803.1, on the reverse strand, counting down.
TCAAAGAATATAGCAATCATACATCTTTGAAAGGTAGCAGGTGCATTGCATAAACCAAATGGCATACGTCTATAAGCATAAGTTCCAAAGGGACAAGTGAAAGTGGTCTTTTCTTGATCAGGTTGAGAAACAGGTATTTGTGAAAACCAGAATATCCATCAAGGAAGAAAAAATGTGTGTGCTTAGATAATCTTTCTAGCATTTGATCGATAGAAGGCAAAGGGTAATGATCTTTTCTAGTTGCTTTGTTTAATTTTCTAAAATCAATTACCATTCTATAGCTTGTAACAATTCTTTGTGGAATAAGCTCATTCTTATCATTAGGAACAACAGTAATACCTCCTTTCTTAGGAACACAATGAACAGGACTTACCCATCTACTATCAGCTATAGGATAGATTATACCTGCTTCCAGAAGTTTTAGTATTTCCGTTCTTACCACTTCTTTCATCTTCGGGTTTAACCGACGTTGGTGATCAACAGCGGGTTTAGCATCAGGTTCCATATTAATCTTGTGTTGACATAGAGTGGGACTCGTGCCCTTTAAATCATCGAGAGTATATCCAATAGCAGCTCGGTGCTTCCTTAGAACTTTCAATAATCTTTCTTTTTTGTGTTCTGGAAGATTAGCACTAACAATAACAGGATATATCTTCTTCTCATCAAGATAAGCATATTACAAAGTGTTTGGCAATTGTTTTAATTCAAACACAGGATCACCTTTAGGTGGAGGAGGACCTCCTAGAGTTTCAATATGCAAATTGTGTTTAAGCAGAGGACATTGTTCAAAGAAAATCTTATCTAATTCATTTCTTTCATGCATATGTAAATCATTTTCATGGTCTAACAAATATTGTTCTAGAGGATCAATAGGAGGCACAGCAATAGAAGCAAGACCAATTATTTCATCCTTACTAGGCAATTCCTTTTCATGAAGCTTTCTACTAAACTTGGAAAAATTAAATTCATGAGACTCATCACGAAAGCTGACACCGATAGTTTGTTTCTTACAATCTATTTTAGCATTAATGGTGTTCAAGAAAGGTCTACCAAAGATAATGGGACAAAAGTCATCTTGTGGGGAGCCAAGAACAAGAAAATCAGTAGGGTATTTTATTTTCCCGCACAAGACTTCAACATCTCTAACAATCCCAAGTGGTGTGATGGTGTCTCTATTAGCAAGTTTAATAGTGGCCTCTATTTCTTCTATTTCAGTGGGTGCTATGTCATTCATAATTTCTTGATATAAAGTAAAGGGAATAGCACTTATGCTAGCACCTATGTCACATAAACCATGATAACAGTGATCTCCTATTTTAACTGAGACAATGGGCATGCCAACAATGGGTCTATGATTATCCGTTTTATCGGGTTTGGCAATTCTAGTAGCTTCATTACAGAAGAAAATAACATGCCCATCTATATTTTCTTCCAAGAGATCCTTAACCATAGCAACACTAGGCTCTACTTTAATTTGTTCATCAGGTTTAGGTGTTCTAATATAACTTTTGTTGACCACAGTTGATACTTTAGCATGTTCCTTTATCCTAACACGGAAAGGTGGTTTCATAGTATAAGGAGTAGGAACAACTGGATCAACATTATAAAGAATAGTTTCCTCTTTAACTGGTACCGGTTCTTTAATTTCTTCTTTAACAGGTGGGTGATATTTAAACCACTTCTCTTTAGGGAGATCAACATGAGTAGCAAATGATTCACAAAAGGAGGCTACTATCTCAGAGTCAAGTCCATATTTAGTGTTAAACTTTTGAAAAGCATCGGTATTCATAAAAGATTTAAGACAAACATACTTAAACTTAATACCTGACGCTTTACCTTCGTCGAGTTCCCAATCTTCAGAGTTGCGTTTAATTCTTTCCAAAAGATCCCACCGGAATTCAATAGTCTTCTTCATAAAAGAACCAGCACAAGAAGTATCAAGCATGGATCAATCATTATGAGAAAGCCGAGCATAAAAATTCTGGATAATAATTTCTCTTGAGAGCTCATGATTGGAGCATGAATATAACATTGACTTAATCCTCCCCCAAGCTAGAGCGATACTTTCTCCTTCACGAGGCCGAAAATTATATATGTAATTCCGATCACGATGAACTAGATTCATGGGATATTTTTTTGGTGGAACTCCAATTTCAATCGATTCCAATTCCAAGACCCAATATCATCGCATAGCCTATACCATGCCAATGCTTTTCCCTTCAAAGATAAAGGGAAAACCTTCTTCTTAACTTCATCTCCGGGTAAACCTACAATCTTAAACAATCCACAAATTTGTTCCACGTATATCAAGTGCATATCTTGATGTTCGGTTTCGTCTCCAGCATAAGGATTAGCTAGCAGTTGTTCTATCATACCCGAATGAATTTAATATTCAATATTTTCAGTAGGTGCAGTAGGTTGAGGGGTAGCTAATTGTGGTTCCGGTCGAGGTGAAGATACCCCGAACAAACCCCTGAAGGGATTGTTTTCCATAGTAACAAGTGACAGTAAATTTCAGCACACTATATAAATGTTTCCTTACCAAATTCCACTTACCAAAGGCGCTTCACTCCCCGGCAACGGCGCCAGAAAATAGCCTTGATGACCCACAAGTATATGGGATCAATTGTAGCTCTTTTCTATAAGTAAGAGTGTTGAACCCAACAAGGAGCAGAAGGAAATGACAAGTGGTTTTCAGCAAGGTAATGTTTGCAAGTGCTGAAATGGTAAGTAATAGAGTAGTTTGATAGCAAGATAATTTGTAACGAGCAAGTAATGATAGTAGTAACAAAAGTGCAGCCAAGTAGCCCAATCCTTTTGAAGCAAAGGACAGGCCAAAATGGTCTCTTATAGTAAGCAAAGAGTTCCTGAGGGTACACGGGAATTTCATCTAGTCACTTTCATCATGTTGGTTCGATTCGTGTTCGCTACTTTGATAATTTGATATGTGGGTGGATCGGTGCTTAGGTGTTGTTCTTACTTGAACAAACCTCCTACTTATGATTAACCCCCTCACAAGCATCCGCAACTACGAGAAAAGTTTTAAGAATAACTTCTAACCATAACACTAAACTTTTGGATCCATTCGGTCCCTTATGGAATAGCGCATAAACTAGGGTTTAAGCTTCTGTCACTCTCGCAACCCGTCATCTAATAACTACTCCACAATGCATTCCATTAGGCCCAAATATGGTGAAGTGTCATGTAGTCGACGTTCACATGACACAAAAAGGGAATCACAACATACATACTATCAAAATATCGAACACATATCAAGTTCACATGATTACTTGCAACATGATTTCTCCCGTGACCTCAAGAACAAAAGTAAATACTCACAAGTGATAAACATGCTCAAGATCAGAGGGGTATTAAATAGCATATTGGATCTGAACATATAATCTTCCACCAAATAAACCATATAGTAATCAATTACAAGATGTAATCAACACTACTAGTCACCCACAAGCACCAATCTATAGTTCCGGTACAAAGATTGAACACAAGAGATGAAATAGGGTTTGAGAGGAGATGGCGCTGTTGAAGATGTTGATGGAGATTACCCTCCCCAAGATGGGAGAGTTGTTGGTGACAATGATGACGATGATTTCCCCCTCCGGGAGGGAAGTTCCCTCGGCGGAATCGCTCCGCCAGAGGGCAAAAGTGCTCCTGCCCAAGTTCCGCCTCGAGATGGCGGCGCTCCGTCCCGAAAGTCCTCTCCTTATTTTTTCTAGGTCAAAATGACTTATATACCAGAAGATGGGCACCGGAGGTGGGCCGAGGGGAGCACAACCCACCAGGGCACACCTGGGCTCCCTGGCGCGCCCAAGTGGGTATTGCCCACCTGGTGGGCCCCCTCTGGTACTTATTGGCTCCAATATTCCTCAAATATTCCATAAAAATCTCTGTAAAGTTTCATTTTGTTTGGAGTTGTGCATAATAGGTGGCCTGGCGTAGCTTTTCCAGGTCCAGATTTCTAGCTGCCGGAATTCTCCCTCTTTGTGTGTACCTTGCATATTATGAGAGAAAAGGCATTAGAATTACTCCAAAAAGCATTATTATGCATAAAAACATCATAAATAGCAGTAGGAAAACATGATGCAAAATGGACGTATCAGATAGCAATAAACTTGATACGATCATATGCTACGTTTATAGTTTGGGTCTTGTCCATCACATCATTCTCCTAATGATGTCATCCCGATATCAAATGACAACTCATGTCTATGGCTAGGAAACCATAGCCATCTTTGATCAACGAGCTACTCTGGTAGAGTCTCACTAGGGACATGTTGTTGTCTATGTATCCACACATGCATTTGAGTTTCCGGTCAATACAATTGTAGCATATTTCCAACAACAAAAAACAACAAATAAAGTTCAAGGGGGTTGTTGCATCAAACAGAGAAAGAGAGGAGAAGAGGGGAACCTGCTCTGCTTCGCTCGATCTACTGCTTGAAGAGAGGTGAAGAAGAGAGCAAGGGGAAGCTACTGCTGCTGCCGCACGCCGGGGAGGCGCCTTATTTGAAGCTACTGCTACTGCTTCTTCTTGGACCTGCTCTGCTGCGGCTAGGCACCTGCGGCCAAGTTAAATCTGATTAATCATGTCGGGGATGAGCAACAGCGAGGGAGAGAGGAGGGGTGGTGTGCCGTGGCTACTGGCGCTGGAGAGGAGGGGCTGGCGTACCGCAGCTGCTTGATGGATGGCCTCAGGGTGCGTGCACTAGAGCCCGACCACCATCACGCACTCCATCTCCCGTTCGTCAAACTCCAGGTTGATCTGCGCATCGGCCGCTTCAAGGGTCCTTCTACTTTCCCATGAATCCCAAACCCATTGCACCAGATGAATGGTGTCCTCTTGCCCCCGAGGAACTGCGGGCCACTTGCCGCAGGCGATCTCGAGCATGACGACGCCAAAGTTGTAGACATCAAACTCGATGTTGGTCCTTCCGATGACCACACACTTAGGATCCATGTAGCCCATAGTTCCTGCAAGACCTGTTGTGTATGGTCCTCGACCGTGGTCGACAAGCCGGGCAAGCCCAAAATCACCAAGTTTGGCACAAAAGGACGCGTCTAACATGATGTTGCTTGGCTTGATGTCACGGTGCAGAACACATTGCTCCCAGTCTTGATGCATGTATAGAAGCGCCGACCCTAGCCCCAACACAATCTCATACCTAAAAGCAGCACCAAACAAAATAACTTAGAACATATTAGTCCAGAGGGACAAGCTAGAGGCTGGAGATAGTCAATAACATACGCAACTGAGTGGACACAATAATGTGGCATTTGAACTATAAAGGTGAGTATCTAGGTTGCCATGGGGCATAAGATCATACACAAGCAAGAGCTCGCCGCCACCATGGCACCAACCAATAAGCTGTACGAAGTTTCGATGTCTCAATCGACTTATGATCTTCACCTCTGACATGTACTCCTTCCTCCCCTGCTTGGAGGTCTTGGACACTCTTTTTATAGCCACCTCAACTTTAAGCTCCTTCAAGAATCCTTTGTACACGGAACCGAAACCACCTTCACCCAGCTTCATCTGGTCGGAGAAGTTGTTGGTGGCAATGACAAGATAGCTATAGTGAAACCGCTTAGGCCCGGTCCCTTTCTCGAAGTCCTATTCCAATGGATCATTGTCGAAAGTATCCACTTGTCTCGCCATGCAATTTTGCCTCCGACGGCGCAAAAGGAAACAAATCAAGAGACTCCATGAGATAACAAAAACGACAACGACACCGGCTGACACCCCGGCCACCAGGGGCGTCCTGCTGCTAGTCCTACGGCGGCAAGGGGCGGAGCTTCTGAATGAAAAAACACCACATTACCATCAATGACATATCTTTGGCAATTGGGGTGAGAGATACGGTAAAATAATTTGGAGGAAGCAATAGTACTAAATTACTAACCTCTGGCTCCTGGTGGGAGATTGGACCGGGGTGGCTGTGCACCTGGCAGGAGATTGGACGGTGGTGGCTGAGTGGTGATACAGAGCTGGATCTCCTCGTAGTCGCCGATGCAGTATATGGCATAGCAGCTATAGCCCTTGATGCCAGAAAAGGTGTTGTTAGGGAATTTAGAGCATCTTCAATAGATGATGTATATTTTGGTGGTCCAAACCGGTGATGGTCCAAATTTGGAGCACCAAAAAGTGCTTTTTACATCTCCGAGAAAGGCTCAACTCCAACAGATGTTCCAAGACGGAGATGTAAATAAAAGAGCATCTCCAACAAATGGTCCAAAACAAAGATGCAAAATCGGCCAGTGGCCGCGCGACTGTTGTTCAGCCACTGTACAACCGCAGTTTTGCATTCAAATATCACTTCAAATTTGAAATAAAGTGCATCATCATCATAGTTGAAATCATAACGAAAGTGCATCATCATCATCATAGTTTGAAATCCCTCTACCAAAAGTGCACCATCCCAATCAAAGTTTTTGGCCTGCAAATTAAAATACACATGAATATCATTCATGCGGATCATCAACACCACCAGCGTTCTGAACCATGGTACGATCATCATCATCACCGGCTTCTTTGTCGACGTTGTGAAGCGGTGAAGTATCGTTGCCGAGAGCATGACCGGAAGCACCTTCATTGCCTCCTCCCATGTCGGCCATGTTGCCACCCATCGCGTTGCCGCCAAAGCCACCTCCCATGTCGGTCATGTTGCCTCCGAAGCCGCCCATTCTGTTGCCGCCAAAGCCACCTCCCATGCCGGTCATGTTTCCTCCGAAGTCGGCTCCCATGCCACCAAAGCCACCTTCCATGTTGCCACCGAAGCCACCTCCCATATTTTCACCAAATGCACCATTCATGGCACCTCCCATCATGTTCATGTAGCCACCCATGGCACCTCCCATGGCATCTCCCATGCCTCCTCCCATGCCTCCTCCCATGCCTCCTCCCATCATCATTTGCCTCATGAGCATTTGCTTCTTCATGAGCATCTCATCGCGACAATGTTCAGCATAGGCCTTTGCCTTGGGATCAAGACTAGACATGTCCATGAACATAAACTTGAGTGCATTCTCCTCGACCATCTTCATCTCCTCGGTCGTGGCCTTTTTCTCCTCTAGTTCCACCTTCCTCTCCTCGGCCGTCGCCCGCTTCTCTTCGGTCGCCGCCCTCCGTCGCTCGGCCTCACTCCTCTCCTCTATTTCCTTGAGCTTCAACATTCTTTTTTCTTTGGCATACTCTTTCCTCGCCATGACAATGGCATCAAATCCTTCTTTGAGATAATTGTATCTGGCCTCGGTTCCCTTCACTTTCTTGTTTCCATCGGGCCTATATGATTTTGTCGCAGAGTAAGGAGTGGGGCTCCTATCCTCACCGGCATCATCTTCTTCATCCTAACACTACTAGGGAAAAGATTATACACATAATCTTACCAACAGCGCGCTTTAAAATAAGGCGCTACTACTATCTAGCAGTAGCGCGTATCAACAAAATGCGCTGCTGAAATAAAAATAGCAGTAGCGCGCCTGTATTAAGCCGCGCTACTGCTATAATTTCCACGACCTCGCCGCCAAGCTAGTTATAGCAGTAGCGCCTTATTCTAAACCGCGCTATTGTTATTGATATTAGCAGTAGCACCTTTTGACAAAGCTCGCTACTGCTAAGTTTACTCCACTCCTTGTACCTAAATTTAGTCCCACCTCGCTCTGCGAACATGGTTTTTACCACCTTAAATATGTTACTTCTCAAACTATCACAACCACTTGGTCTTCATAGAACTCTATGTGTAGAATTTGTGTCTGCAATATGAGTCTTCTCCAGTTCCTAAACCGGTGAGGACTCATATTGATAATTCAGATTGTACACAAAAAGATCATGATGACCAATGTATTTTTTATGTTTATTTTTACATGCTTAGACTCAGCAACAGCGCGTTTTAGCAGAAGGCGCTAGTGCTACAGGCGTAGCAGTAGCGCTTCTTGACTGAAAGGCGCTACTGCTAGGGCATTTAGCAGTAGCGCGTTTCCCTAAAGCGCGCTACTGCTAAAGCCATCCTATCTTCCCCAACCGGCCGCTCCTCACTCTCCTCTCTCCACTCACACTCACTCACTCTCCTCCCTCAATACCCTCGCTTCGGTCACCGTCCCCCATGCGCCGGTCCTCCCCCGCCGGCCGCCCTCGCCCGCGCCGACCCTCCTCCCCCGCCG
>NC_057803.1:572309619-572314585 GCF_018294505.1 Triticum aestivum | reverse complement strand
GAAAGGTACTCCTCCTCCCTCCTTCCTCCTCTTCCCTAGTTTATTTTGAACCCTAGCTAGTTGAAAAATGTAGGTTAAATCTTAGAATAATGTAGTAGGTTGTGATCTTAGGTGTTTAATCTTAGAATAATGTAGTATGAACCCTAGCTAGTTATGATCGAGCCATGTTCAAAATGTAGGTTTTTAATTAGGTGTAGTTAACATAATTTAGGTATTTTAGGTGTTTAATCTTAGAATAATGTAGTATGAACCCTAGTTATGATCGAACCATGTTCAAAATGTAGGTTTTCAATTAGGTGTAGTTAATAGAATTTAGGTGTTTTAGGTGTATTTAACCGAATTCTAGGTTGATTCATTTTGAAGGGGACATGTCATATTTTGAACATGACACATTTGTTATTATATTTTTAGTTAAAGCAATTATTCCTGCATCGACGTCGACGATGCCTATCCCGCATCCTCGTCGTCGACTCGGCGGAGGAGGCCTGCTTGATCAGAGGGGCCATGTCCGGGACTAGGCTCCGTCGGGCTGGTACTGGGAGGTGCTACCTTTCGGGGGGGGGGCAGCTTGGTGAGGAGCTAGCCCATTGTTGACTCGAACCTTCTTTGGTGGCGGTCGCATGGGCCACTGACGGTGCGGAGGCTTTCGTCCCCCGCGGAGGTGGTACGTCACCGTGTCAGCGAGGAGGACGAGCACGTCCGTCGCTACATGGTTGCGTTGGAGGGCAGGTTCGACAATACCTGGCGGGTTCTTCAGGGATCTCACTGGAGCTATGATCCTATGATGGTTCCTTCTCTTTGGGTGTCCACCGCCCGCGCCGATACCCGTCGTTCGCTAGGGTTATAGTTGTATTAGTGATGTTATGTGTATGATACTATTCGAGATGTATTAGTGATAAAAATCGATGGTGTATGGACGCAAGAGATGATTAGTTTTGCTTATTGAATGCATGCTAATTTGAATACTAATTTATTTTATGATTTAGTTTTGCTTATTGAATGCTCAAATTGGAGAACTACTCCTATTTTGAATGCTCAAATTGGAGAGCACTATGCAAGGCATATGCATTTGATTAGTTGATAGCTTATAGGGTTTCACTAAGTCCTAAGATTTTTGCAAAAATCAAGGAGCCCCTCCATCATCCCGCCATCGTCTCCGTCATCGACCCCCTCCGACCTCGAGGTGAGACCAGCCAAATCTCCATGTCAATATGAGTCCTATAAGATATTTTGAAATGTTTTTGTTCATATTTTCAACCATTGAAATGCAATGACCATCAAGTTTGAATGCTCATATGATGTAGATATAAACATGTATATCTTGTGTTGCTCAAATAGGATATGTGCTTGCCCAAGTGGCCGGCCATGTTTGCAGGTAACACCTCCGAGTGGCCTATGTTTTGCCAGAGTGTTGATTAATTTCTGTTCTGGCAAATTCCAGGCGCTCGATATGTCCTTTTTTAGCAAAGGTCATGCCGGATATTTTCGTGAATTTTGGCATGACTTGTGCTAGAATATGTAGGAAATATTGAGTGGCCTGGATTTTCTAGAAAGATAATTAAACAACATTTCAGGTTGACTTTAAGTCTGTCGAGACTCCACCATATATGAGAGAACAAGAATGCCGACTATTGTCGTGGAGGTCGCTTCTCCTTCGTTCCCGTGTGCTAGAAATTTTGGTTTAATGCACTCGGGGATGAAGGGAGGAGCGACCATCACCAATGGTCGAATATATACACCACGTGAGTTGTGACTTGATGGACCGATAGTCAACCCGTGATGAATAATAATGATCTAATTTAGTTTTTGTAGTACATACATTGAATTTTATAAGTTTAATCTTTGAATTATGAACCTAGGAAATGTCGTCGGAGGAGGACGAAAGTCTCCCAGCGGAGTGCGACTGGTGCGGCGACGACCGGGGTCTGTGCGACAGGCCTCACCTGGTAGAAGGTCAGCGCTTCAGCATTAAGATTTAGGAGACCTTCGTTGTTGAAACGGTACACAACGATGACAAGTGTTTTTTCGTAATTAAGCACGACTTCTGCTTCTTTAACATGTATTTTTCGTCTTTTACAATTCGACTATAGCTTATCCCATGGAAGTATGGAAACAAAGATAGTTCAGCGGAGGACCCATCATGGATATGATTTTGCTGTAACTCTATACAATTCTGATAGTGTATCCCATTTTGGTTGCCCGAATTGGGAAGCACTTTGCAAGACGTATGAGTTTCATGAGGGTATGCTTGTCACCATGGATCTTGGTGATCCTGACATCGACGAAGACAATATGGACATTTGGGTCCTTGTTGATACACTTCCAACTTACCGCTATGTGAATTTCTCAAACATAGTTATTAAGTAATTTATATTGTTTATTTCAAAATAGTTGACAGCTTATTTCCATTGATAGCTTATTTTCATTCTTCAAAGAATGTGCGGAAGATGGTAGACAGAACCTACTACACCGATGGCGCAAAATTAACTTATCAGGAGAAAAATCATCTGATCTTATTTATTAATGATCTTGAGAATTACAATATCTATTATCAAACTCGTGCACATTATGGTTAACACGTGCCACTAGTGCACGTATTGAACTACGGTAACATCCATGGAGATGGCATGGTAAGATTTTTTACTATTACGACATCCGTGCATCTTTTGCATAAATTCTTTTAAAATAAACTACATTGCTAACTACGAGGTTATTACTATGTTTTTCAACAGAAAATCCCGAAGGATTGTGTGCCTCATCTGATGTTTCCGAAAGGTCGCCTTGATGTTATGAGCTTACGACCAGGTCATCCTACGCATCACTGTTGTTCATACCGGATTTCTAAAACCGATGAAGACATGACAATCAAATATTAGAAAAAATGTATGGTCAATCGTAAGGAGCTACTTGGAAGCAACATTGTGCGAAGGGCAAAAATTGGAGACAGGATAATCTCCATTCTCCATAATGGAGAGTCAGGGCCTATCTTGTTTTATGCTATTTTACCTAAGAGAGGGTAGTAGGTCCTATGAGAGAGGAGTAGATCCTATGTTATATGTGTTATTATGTGCTACAATGTGTCAAGTTGATGATGATGATGAGGAGGAGTTGTGATTATGACTAGTGACCAACTTGCTATATGATGTCTCACTGACGAAAATGATGATCATGAGGAGTTGTTATATGACAATGATGTATTATGATGATAAGTTGTTAAATGACATGATGATGATGATTTATTATATCATTAGATGAAAGAACCGCGGATTAGTTTCAAGTGGATGGATCCATCCACTTGAAATAATCCACGGTTCTTTCACCCAGGGACGTAATAACTCATTATGATGTAAAAACAATCTCTAAATTGCTATTGTATGAAAACATAGATAATGGTGTATGAATGCGACATAAAATGAAAAAGAAATAGAATACGCAATAGTAGTAGTAGCGCGGGCACAGAGGCGCGCTGCTAGTATTTACCAGTAGCGCTTCCTACGAAACGCGCTGCTACTAAGTGCGTATAGTAGTAGCGTGTCTAGACCAGCGCTACTGCAAACCTTTAGCTGTAGCGCCATATCAGTAGCGCGGCACCCCGCGCTACTGATAGGCCAAAAACCAGCACTACTGCTAGGCTTTTCCCTAGTAGTATCAATCACCACACTCTTCTTCTTCGAAGCATGAAAAGTCTCTCTAGTTTTCCACTTCTCCTCGTCCTTGAGCTCAACAATGATGAAAAGTAAAAGATTTTCCTTTCCTTGTCTTATTCTCGCCTTTCATGTTCCTCTCTCGAAACAATCCTTGGGCAATCATTTTCTACAATAAAACAACCAACACGTCATCATCGAATGTGGAACAATCTAATATTTGAAAAAACACGCATGAAGACGAAATATTTACCAAGTCACTATCACCGCAACCACTTGGGTTCATGCGAGCAACATTTGACAAGCAACTGGCCCACTTTTGGCATTCGGCGTTGATGGTGGACCAACGTTGGCGAAGAGAGTCGCTCGAACGGAAGTGACCACTTAGTGTTGCGCTCATCAAAGTAATCCTTGATGCGTTGCCAATAGGTGTTTACCGTTTGATCGCTTCCAACGGATGCATCTTGAGAGACTTTCTTCCATGCGGTACATATCAACACATCCTCTGTATTGGTATAATTTCCACTTCTTCCCTTCGCAACAAAACCCTCATCGTCCATGTCAAGATTGTCATCACCATGTTGGGTTTCAGGTGGCACGGACTGATACAGGACCGTGTTGGATGGCTTTTGCGGTCCGGATGGATGCAGGCAGTTTGCGGGTCGCTGTTGGAGATGCCCTTATCCCCCGCATGTCCGGACTCCCGCAAAGCCCCCCTCCCCCACATTTGTCTCCATTTTGCGGGAGTCCGGACACGCGAAACGTTGCTCTCTGCCCCCTAGCCCACCCAAAAGGAAGGCAAAGCCCACGTTTTTGGAGTGTCCCGCATTGTTTCCGCGCGAAAACCCCCCACTCTCTTTTTCCATCCCCCACCGCTCTCTGCCCAATTCCTGCTCTTTTCTCCCAGCCTCTCATTCCTTCTGTCACCGACGCATCGAACTATCGAAGAACCTGTCGGAGATGGAGACGACGGAGGTACCGAAGGATCCGAACATTATGCTCACTCGGAAGACCAACACGGCTACGCGGCAAACTCATCACGTCAAAGCGAAGGCCACAAAGGAGAAGCTCAAGAAGCGGCTGGCCGCCGGTGGGCCTCCGGTGGGCCTGGTGGTGGCGTTGGGCATGGAGGATCGTGGCGGAGGAGGGGGTTGTGGCGGCCGCTGCCAGACGGGCGCACCCACAGTACATATGACGCCGTTGCCGGAGCCTTACAAGCCTCCGTACTACCACACCAGCAAGCAGCTCGGAACCCCCGCTGGTACGGTGCCTTACATCGTCGACGTTAATGCAACGCTACTCTTCTTCGAGTATTCTTCGTC
>NC_057803.1:572291577-572309218 GCF_018294505.1 Triticum aestivum | reverse complement strand
AGAGCGGGGGAGCCGACGTATGACGACACGGACAGGGAGATGCTTGACATCATCCATGACGGAGGCAAGGGAGGAGGATGGGGCTATGAGGATAAGCAGGTGGAAGACTCAGATCCCACCCAGTCTGGCAACTGCCAGCAGTATCCTACACCCAAACGACCACGCAACAGTCCTACACCCAGACCGGCGATGGCACACAACAACGACAACATTGGGCCGCCGGAGAGTAGCAGCTAGAGGGGGGAGTAGGAGGACAGCGAGGACGATGATCTGGATGATACAACCGGCGATCCGAATAAGAAGGACATAGGAGAAAGCTTCAACATGCAAGAAGACAAACTGTTGTGCGATGCATGGTTGGCCACTAACATTGATCCGATCCATGGCACGGAGCAAAAGGGCACAACCTTTTGGAGGAACATTCACATATGTTTTCATGAACACAAGCATTTCACGCCCTACTCTGCCGCGATCATCCACAACCGTGAATGGAAGTCCCTCAACCATCTATTGTACGCCATCCAAGAGGTCGTGTCCAAGTATTGCAGACACTTGAAGCATCTCATCACATGGTGTCCTAGCGGTGCACAAATCACCGAGCAAGTAAGTTGACCACTAGCCGGATATGCTTAGTTTTGTTGATCACTAGTTGGACATGTATTGTTTTATTGCTCACAAGATGGATATGCATCGTCGACAATGTTTCACTTTGTAGCCTACCCGTGCTTGTGTGGTGTATAAGAAGTTGGAGAAGGAGCCCTTCACCGTCATGCATTATTGGTTGAAGTTCAATAGGCAACCGAAGTGGAACCTTTTCATAGTCAAGACCGCCGCCCAAGCTAACGAGGAAGAAACCGGTGACCCTACTGACCCAACCCAAGAACCTCTAAGAAGGTTAGAAGATTTTTTACGGGGGAAGAAGTGGAAGGAGGAGAGGGCGAAGCTAGAAGGTGCGGCGGCAGGGATGACGGAGTGGTTCGAGGTCATCTTGGCGAAGAAGGAGAGGCATGTGTGAAGTGCTCGGACATCAAGGAGGAGAAGGTGAAGAGGTTCAAACTGTTGATGGAGGCGACGGGCAAGTAGCTCAAGCTTGAAGAGAGGAGGACCATGGCCGAAGAAAGGAAGGCCTCGCTCAAGAAAAAGAAGGTGAAGATCACCGCCAATGCGGAGGAGACCAAGATGTTGACCTTAAATGTGGACTCTTTGGATGCCGACACAATAATCATCGTGCAATCCGTTCGCCACCAGATGTTGCAGAAAGATCAGTTGGCGGCGTCGGACGCCGAGGACGCGGAGGCTGCCTACACGGCGGCGACAACACCTTGATCGGGGAGTAGACGATTGGGATTGCCGGTCCGGCAAGGCAGAAATGCACAGACTGCCAAACTAATGTTCTTTTGGATCCGGCCATGTAAAAATTAAGCATACTCGACTCTTTTGGTTGTGATCGGATATACGATCCGGCGCTGGCGTGGTCTGACGTGCTGTGTGGATCAGGATACATTTAAATTTGAATTTACCGACGAATATATACATGATAGCGTTGAATGGTGACCTTCCGCGTCCGTGCCCGTTGACTGATCCTTCTGTCTGCAGGCAGATGCAAAAACAAATTTACAGGTCCATGCTGAAGATGCCCTAGCAATGGGAAGGGAAATCCCAAATCTAGGTCGCTCGTGGAGTCCATATCGTTTCAGCTACGGCCATACAGTGGCACGCCAAAATGAAAATGTCGATTTATTTTGAACTGAAAATTTTGTTGGTCTTTGCGGTAAGATATGACCGACCGTGGTAAAAAAAACCAAAGCAACTCGTGCGTCACCACTTACCACGATCCATACTCCCTCCGGTCCTTTTTACTCTGCATATTAGGTTTGTCTGAAGTCAATCTCATCCAACTTTGACCAAGTTTATATAAAAAATTATTGACATTTACATAACAACACCAATATCATTAGATTCATCTCGGAATATATTTTCATATTATATTTATTAGATATTATAGATGCTAATAATTTCTAATATAAATTTGGTTAAACTTAGCTAAGTTTAACTTTCGGCAAATCCAATATGCAGAATAAAAAGGACCGGAGGGAGTACAGTTTTGATGTTTCAAACAAACAAAAGACGCGCACGTGACAGCAGCATGGCACGGGACTCCACGGATGAACCCTGAGCATGGTTTAGCAGAGCACTCACAGTACATCGGACTGTTTTTTACCGCAAGCCCACACGGTGGCGAGCACGAGCCGACCTGCCACAGATCCTGGCTTTTCTGAGCCCTTTCCTCGGTGCGCCCCCGACGAGCTCCCCCCAACGGTCAAAAAATTAACTCCGGCGCGGCCACCGAAACAAACAAGATTTCATCAAACAATTTGAACGGCCAGCCAATGCCGTGCTACCGCAGCAGCGGCACAAGGCCCGCACCACCCGCGCCTCCCTACCACGCATTCACCCGTTCCACCGTAGACCAACGCGAACCTCCACATCCAGACCCACCACACAGCGAGACACGGTCCACCGGACCGGGTCTATGCAAACAAAGACGGGTAGGTTCGTGCCGTCCCCTCACTCTGCAAACCGCAGGGATCGAGGCAGCAGCAGCCTCCCGTTTCCCGGGCCACTTTCCCGAACCCACCGCGACCCACCGAGATTTACCGTCCGGTATGCGGGGCCCGCACCCCGACGGGCCCAGATGTCAGTTGCCGATTACCACGATCTCGTGGGTCAAGCCACCTCTCCGTATTTTGAAACTTTGAACGGCCGCCCGCAACGCGCGAATTTACCGGGGTGCCCCTCGTGGCAGAGACGGGCAAATCGAGGGGGGCTTGCCGCTGGTGGCAGTTCCGTGAATCTCCCTCCCCACCAGGGGCTTGGAGTTTCTCTGCCCCCTCTCATTTTCCCGCCTGAAACCCTCGCTGTCGGCCCCACGACCCACGCCTCCCAACTGTGCAGACCGGTTCCCCCGTGGACCAACGCGAAACCTACAGCGCGGCCCCACCGCTCAGCGAGCAGAGTCCACCGGACCGGGTGTATGTATAACAGATCGGCCGTACCACCCCACTCTGCAGGGTTCAGGAGCCCGTGCCCCCATTCCCCGGGCCAACTTCCCGAATCACCGCAACCTCCTAAACACTCCTCACCGACATGTGGGGTCGCACCATCTGGTGGACCCTAAAGTCAGTGAGCGGTTCTGGCACCGTGCGCGGTGCGTGTATATAGGCGAGCGAGGACCCCAACCCTTCTCCCCCTCAGTAAAAACACGCACAGAACCCTGCCGAAGCCCTCTTCCTCCGTCGTCGCCGCCGCCACTCCCCCCCTCCTCGACCACCGCCACTCGCCGCCGACTCCGCCGCAGCAGGGGCTGCTGCATGACGCCTCGGCCCCACCGACAGTCGGCGACGTCCGCGCCTGTCGCCGCCGGGGCCGAGATGGTGGTCGCCGTGGCGAATGGGGCGAAGAGGGAGGCAGCCGCCGCCGCCAACACCACCGCTGCCGCTGCCGCCGACGCCGACGCAGATTCTCCCATCTCCGTCCTGGAGGAAGAGGTGATTCGCTATTAAAACCTTCCGATTTAATACAGATGTCTAGGTGCATTCCGTTTCCTATTTCCCCCTTTTTTTTCCTGTTGAAAAAAACATTTCCTTTCATTTTCTTGATGCGATTTGTGTATCTTGGTCGTTGAGGTTCTCCATCCTTTAGTCTGAATCTGGTTATTTTGTGGTAAACTAGAAAATGGCCGGATCCAAGGATGGGAAAGCGGGCGAGCTCAAGGCCAACGGCGGCGAGGCGCACCCCATTGCGGAGGCGCTGAAGGCTGAAGAACAGCTACTGAACTCCGTCAAAGACGAGACATCGGTTGAGCATCTGGGTGCGACTTCACCTCTGCCTATTGACCTCGCTGCCAAGAACGGCGATGTATCTCTCATCACAGAGGTGATGGCGAAGGAGGAAGAGGAGATGTATCAGGCCCGGATTAAGCTAGAGGAAGAAGAGGAGGCCCGGAAGAGAGAAGAGGCCGCAAGGCAGGCCTTTGACCCGAAGGCAAAGTTCAGCAAGTTGGATGAACTGCTGACGCAGACACAGCTCTATTCTGAATTTCTCCTTGAGAAGATGGAGCAGATCACAGATGTACGCGTCTCCCACTCGCTGATGACCATTTTAGGTTTCTTGCTAGTTATTTCCCCTTCTTTGCTAACAGTGGTGGTGTGGCCTGTAGGTTAAGCCGACTGCTGTTGAAATTAAAGATGAAGAGGAACCAGTGGAAGAGCAAAAGAAAGGACGGGGCAGGAAGAGGAAAGCGGAGAACTCTAAGCCACAGTACAATGACGTGAGTTCAGACTTCATATATTACCATCCTCTGCTTCATAGATACTTTGGTTGTCTTCTAGATTATGCAGATGTCTTGCTTGTCATATACTATCGCTTACTGCAGTATGATGTGTAGTCTGGATTGCCTGTTCAATGGATTTAAGATTTTTAAAAAGGCGTGTTGCTGCTTGAATGATTCTAGATGGGGGGAGCTTGATTTCATAATGTCCATCCATCAAAAATTCCTGACTTCCTTTCCTTTAGCAGCATCATTCTTAATAAAAGCTCACAAATCTTAGTCAAAAGGGCTATTCAAGATTTGTTGCAGCATAGCTAGACCTGTTTACACATTAGAATAATGTTTTAAGGTTTAAATTACTTTGACATGGACTTGTTCATCTCAGTTGAAATAACATTTTTAATATTTTCCTGGAGATGACACAACATTCTGAGTGGATAACCTGCTCTATCGGTAGTTAGAAGAATATATAGGAAAAGCAATCCATGTTCATCGATTAGACCTTATGTTGTGTTTGACTACTGAAAATGAAACATTGTTCAGAAGAAGGCTAAAACGGCAGTGGTAGCCATGCTTTCAAGATCTCGCGAAGATCGCTCTGCTGATGATGGCACTCTCACGGAAGAAGAAAAGTGGGAAAGAGAGCAAGCCAACCTTGTTCCATTGTTGACTGGGGGAAAGTTGAAATCTTACCAGATAAAGGGTGTTAAGTGGCTAATATCACTGTGGCAAAATGGGCTTAATGGGATACTGGCTGATCAAATGGGCCTTGGCAAAACAATCCAGACAATTGCATTTCTTGCTCATCTTAAAGGGAATGGCCTGCATGGTCCATACATGGTTATTGCTCCCCTTTCCACCCTGTCAAACTGGTTGAACGAGCTAACGAGGTAAAGCATCCAGAGTTGTGATTCACTGTGCTTAGTCTGCTTGCTATCTTATGTGGAACACTTGATTTCAGGTTTGCTCCATCTATAAATGGTCTGATTTATCATGGAGATAAAGTGGCTCGGACAGAGCTAAGGAGAAAACACATGCCCAAAACTGTTGGTCCTGATTTTCCAATAATAATCACTTCATATGAGATGGCCATGTTTGATGCAAAGTTTCTTGCTAATTATAAGTGGAAGTATGTTGTTGTAGATGAGGTAACGGAATAGCACATGAGCTGAATTATTGTCCTTGTATATTGTTCTCTCTTCCACATGTATTTATGTGTTGGCCGGATTCTTTTTTCCAGGGGCATCGTTTGAAAAATACGAAGTGCAAATTACTGAGGGAGTTGAGGCGCATCCCAATGGATAACAAGCTCCTTTTGACTGGAACACCTCTTCAGAATAATCTAGCAGAGCTGTGGTCTCTATTGAACTTCATTTTGCCTGATATATTCTCATCCCATGAGGAATTTGAGTCATGGTATGATCCATTGCCTACCATTTACTCTGCAATTTCTGTATGTGCCATTTTTATTCATTAGTCTTTGTATCCTTGAATTACTTTTGTTTCCCATTAACTGATTGCTGTCTCTTGGCCTTTTGTTTGCCTTTTGTAGTTTTATTGTTGTAATTATACAAGTTACCTGGATTATCCAATATAACATTTGTCTAGCCTGGCAGTCAATAAATATAAGTATCTAACTGCACATATATCTCATTTGCCAGGATTCTTGGAAGTACCAATGTTTGGTCCTTACATATAGTGGTTCAACCAATGCAAACGAAACTGTTGAATTTAATTAGTTGAGATATCAGTTTCCCAGTATAAGCTAAATTGTAGTAACCTGGCAGGGGCACTGCCCATTTATTAAGAAGAATTTATGGGGCTGTTTGGTTCTAGGCCTAACCATGCCACACTTTGCCATACAATGTTGCCACACTTGCCTATGGTTAGTTCTTCAAAATGAGAGCCACAAGTTGGCAAGCCTAAGGGAATCTTGCCACACTTTTTGAGTGTATGTGATGCGGGACCCTAGTGTGGCTTGAACCAAACACCCATCCGAGTTGGTCAAACTTGCCTAACCTTAGGTGTGGCAACCTTAGGCAAACTTAGTCTCAAACCAAACAGCCCCTATATATGGCTGGTCACAGTGGTGGCATCGCGGGCCAGAACAATTACTAACCTCAAAGATTACTCCCAAAAAACGAGGGATTACCAGTCATGCTCCAGAGCAGCCATTTCTGGTTATCCAGTTCTGTATACGGTTGTTTTTTATTATAAAATTTGGGTATATAGATCCTAAGGAGCTTTATTTGATGAATATCTGCAATGGCAGACACATTTATTAGCTTCCTGATTTATGTTGCGTACCTGACACTGAAATGCCATGTCTGTTAATTTGTGTATTAATTTTTGGTCAAGTTTTATCTTGTACTCCCTCCGTCCCATAATATAAGAGCGTTTTTCACACTACACTGACACTAGTGTAATGTAAAAAACGCTCTTATTTTATGGACGGAGGGAGTTCTATTTTTATGTTGCCTGTTAATATGTTCTGTTTGCTCAGATGTATACCGATGGATAAATTAATATGGACAAACATGTGATGTTTTTGTTACACAGATAGTGATTTTTCTTCCTGAGTACTTTATGTATAATTGTATTAATATTGCCATCGCCATCCACTGATGGCAATTGTTTTACAGGTTTGATTTTTCTGGGAGTTCTATTTTTATGTTGCCTGTTAATATGTTCTGTTTGCTCAGATGTATACCGATGGATAAATTAATATGGACAAACATGTGATGTTTTTGTTACACAGATAGTGATTTTTCTTCCTGAGTACTTTATGTATAATTGTATTAATATTGCCATCGCCATCCACTGATGGCAATTGTTTTACAGGTTTGATTTTTCTGGGAAGGCTGATGAGGAACTAGAGGAAGAAACTGATGAAAAGAAAAGAGTCCTGGTTGTCTCAAAGCTTCATGCCATTTTGCGCCCATTCCTTTTAAGGCGGATGAAGGAGGATGTAGAACACATGCTTCCACGAAAGAAAGAGATAATCATATATGCTAACATGACTGAACATCAGAAGCAAATCCAGAATCACTTGATTGAGCAGACATTTGATGACTACTTGCATGAGAGCGCAGATATTGGTATGCATGTCTAACTGCATACTTACATTGTTCAATCTGCGCAGAAGTAAATAATATTCTAATTTGATACATTTCTGATATATTGTAGTTTTGCGGAGGCCCGGCATCAAGACAAAGCTAAATAATCTACTCATTCAGCTGAGAAAAAATTGTGGCCACCCTGATCTTTTCCATTCTGCTTTTGACTCAAACAGTGCGTCATCTCATTGGACATGTCGTATTTGCATGCTCTATTTATTGTTTTATGCCTTTATGTACATTGTCATATATTTCCTCTCTTTGCAGGTCTCTATCCACCTGTTGATAAGCTTCTGGAACAGTGTGGCAAATTTCAGCTGTTGGACAGGTTACTGAATGCTCTCATCAAACGAAATCACAAGGTTGGGGGTTATCTTCTTCCATAGTCTTCATATGCAATTCAATAGATATGTTTGTGGCACATGTTTCATGACGTCTATTTTTCATATCTGAAATATAGTTCAATTGATATATTTGTAGGTCCTAATATTTTCTCAATGGACAAAGATTTTGGACATCCTTGACTATTATTTGTCTGAGAAAGGCCTGAAGGTTTGCCGAATTGATGGTAATGTTAAGTTGGAAGACAGGAGGAACCAGGTTGGTAGGCCCAGTTTATCGTATGTATGCTTGTGTGCTCTGAGATAACTACTGCTACTAACTATGCTTAGAAAGTTAGAATCAAGACTAAACATTAGATGTCATGATTAATTTAGCATCTAGCTTATTAGATGTCATGATTAATTTAGCATCTAGCTTGACTACTAACTATGTTTAGAATCAAGACTAACTGTGCTCTGAGATTACTAATTGATGGTAATGTTAAGTTGATTCATTGAATACAGTAGACGTCACAATCTCCGCTGACAATATAGAAACCTGCCAATCATATCTCTATTTCAACTTACTTTCTTAACAATGCGGTCCTTGTCCATATAGAATGGATATCCCTATTCAGTTGACTTGTGTTATCCGTGCAAATGCCAGTCTAGATCTTGAAGGCGCAATGCTCATTAGTATTAATATTCTGCACAGCATGCACCTTGATTTCCTGTTTGTGCGCACGAGTAATTTAGCATCTAGCTTGACTACATCTGTTGAATTAATTTGAGCAGTTCTGGGCACAAATATGTAATTCCAGGATCATGTTAATTCAACACATCCACCTGAGTTGCTTACCAGGCACTGCCAGCCCCGTTGGTTCCTGAATTTATGTAGAAAACTGCAAGTAGGAAATTTGTTAGCTAGAACTAGTTTGAAAAATCTGTGCTAAGTATCTCACAGGAAGGAATAAAGCTGACTAATTTGGCAGCTAGTTGGTATAAGACTGGATAGGCCTTCTTTACCATGTTCCACACCGGTTCATCAAAATATTGTTTGCTTAAACATAATTTATAAAGGATCAGCAGTTCAGCACCTGAGTTGGTTTACAACTACTGTCATTTTGCCTATGTGGTGCCCTGATATATGTAAACTTTAATTAAGGCAAACTGGCTATTATTATGGAACCAATTGTGTTTTAAACCATAGCACGTTCCTGTATATTGCTTTTTTTGGGTACATGCTTAACCTTTTCTGTTGGATAATTGATGCCTCTCCATGGGTGTTGCTATCTCACTCTATATTTGGTTTCTTTTTTTCTTTGGCAGATAGCAGCGTTTAATGACTTAAACAGTGGTATGAATGTCTTCATTCTCAGCACACGTGCTGGTGGGCTTGGTATCAACCTTACTTCTGCTGATACTTGTATCCTGTATGATAGTGACTGGGTACGCTTCTATCTATCTGGAAAGTTTGTAGTTTCTAGTAGTCCAGATGAATTTTTCTTCTGGTTTTATGTTGTGTAGTCCATTAGAATGCCTTGTTTGAATATTTCTTCTCTGATTGTAGCCGTACTCCTTGGTACAATGCTTGCTTTCAGATAGTTTTCTTTGCTGTTATGAGCTGAACTTTTTTTGGTTTGTTCTGCAGAATCCTCAGATGGATTTGCAGGCTATGGATCGATGCCACCGTATTGGCCAAACACAGCCAGTTCATGTTTATCGATTGGCGACATCCAATTCTGTTGAGGTATGGGTGATGCTCATCTTCTCAGTGTTGCTATGGATCGATGCCACCGGATCAAATGACCTGACCTCCGGACCCTTGCTTGGCCACATTTTGTGGCATCGATGCTCATCTTCTCATTGTTGCTATGGATCGATGCCACCGGATCAAATGACCTGACCTCCGGACCCTTGCTTGGCCACATTTTGTGGCATCGATGCTCATCTTCTCATTGTTGCAGGGACGGATCATCAAGAAAGCTTTCGGAAAGTTGAAGCTAGAGCACGTAGTGATCGGGAAGGGACAGTTCCAGCAAGATGCCGCGAAGCCTAACGCCTTAGATGTAATATAAATATTTCTGCCTGGCCCCCTACTTGTGGAAACTGTTTATTCAGTGATCGAGCAGCAAAAGAAAAATACTTACCGTTCTTGTTTTGTCGAAAATGTAGGAGGGGGAGCTGCTGGCGCTTCTGAGGGACGAGCAGGCCGAGGAAGACAGGATGATCCAGACGGACATCAGCGACGAGGACCTCCTGAAGGTGATGGACCGGAGCGACCTCACCGGCGCGCGTGCAGCCGCTGATGCCGCCCCGCACTTCCCCCTCAAAGGGCCTGGCTGGGAGGTCGTGGTGGCTGCCGGCGGCGGCATGCTCTCAGCGCTCACCAGCTGAGCCCCGCGCCCGCCCCAGTCACCGGCCTGGCAACGACGACCGACGCCCTCGGTGTACTGGTGCTCCGGCTTTGTTCGTCGCCTGTGTTAAGGCCGATGTTTTTGTGAACATGATGTATCCCCCCTAAGTAATTATGGACGACCGGGCGTTGCACCCCCTAGATTAGGAGCTGATCGATCCTTTGGCGAGCTGTGTTGTGATGTAACTCGAGCTCTTTCATCCAAGGCAACCACCCTAGTAGCTATGTAAGACTGTTATGGTACTACTAGTCTCTGCTGAATTAGTCTGGAAATGAGACTGCTACCCCAGTATGCGTTGCTGTGCTAATTTCTGGTGTTTTTTATTCTTATTTTTCTGTGGACCGTTGCAAAAAAGCAAAGTGTAAGCGTACACTTGACTGTTAAGAAATGTTGGGCCCTACTTAAAGAATGTTAGGCCCTACCATCAGTAGTAAGTAAAGGACAGTAGATACGGAAGGGGGTCCCTCCGGCAGTCGCCCAAAATACCCTGCAAAAAAAGCCTGGTCCTCCCTTGTGCCTTACAAAAGACAAAGACAGCTCTCATCTGAAAAAAAGGCTCTTCTAAAAAATAAATTCCAGAAAAGACACGACAGCTCTGCATTTTATAATATTAATTTGCTGCCTTTAGAACAGAAAAACTGATTTCTTTCATTCGGGTCCGTGTGGCACTGCCGGGCTTTATTAACGCACAATAATGCTGAGACTGTGCTTGATGGTGATAATGAAAGGCGATCTGGTGTGACTCGTGGCAAGGAACTGAAGAAACCAAATCATCTTGCATCAGCTCACACATCTTTATCCAAAAACAGTCTCTGAATCCTGAACTCTGCAAGTGTCCATCTCTCTGGTTATAAGTCGCGTACTGCTTCGTCCCGTCATGGTCATGCTTAGCCGTCGATCTTCCACCCAACTGTGCATCATACCGCTTTGCGCCAAACCGATGATGTATTCGTTGATTCCAGATCGAACGGTCCTTACTCCTTTAAGTGTTGCTGTTTGAAATCCGACAACATTCACTATGTATGTGCCGTTGATTCCTGATCGAACGGTCCTTACTAAGGGTTGCTGTTTGAAATCGGACAACGACCACTATTTACTTTATGCCTATATATACTTACCTTTCCCCTTCTGCAATGACTATTGCTTGACATTCGCAAAGCCTGCGATTCGATGAGATGGGACTATTTGTTGGATTTGTCGATGCATCATGGATTCCCAAGTAGATTCAAAGAGTGGGTTTGCCCTCTCCTTCCTTCGGCCTCTTCGAGAGTGCTCCTCAATGGGACTGCTTCGATCCATTCAAGCATGGTTGTGGTCTCCGGCAAGGGGACCCACTCTCCCCGTTGCTCTTTGTGCTTGCCGTTGACCCTCTACATCATATCCTCACCAAAACTACTGCACAAGGCCTCCTCCATCCCATTCACTTTCGACGACTAACCATGCTTCGCTCTATGCTGATGATGCGACTATCTTCGTGGCCCCAGTAAAATAAGACATACTGTTCTTGAGCTCCATGTTAAACTCCTTTGGCGGGTCACTGATCTTGTGTTACGGCATATCTCTCTCAAGGTAGTTTTGGTGATTGATGACAACATGTTTGCGGTCTAATCTTGTGCTCTGAATAATTCACAGATTCTCCCCTGGCACGAGACGCCTTCTTCCCCTCGGAGTGTATTTCAAGACGGTGTAGCTCGTTCGTTTCTTTCTCGGTGGACTAGTTGCGTAGAGGGCACCGTACTATCAAGAGGGGGTCCGCTGGGGTTTTGCATGGGTGGAATCCTCACGTACACATCAGCTTCTCACCCTCCGAGCTTTTCCTGTCCATTGAAGAAATCTCTCCTCTCTTCCTTGTCCTGTCTGGGTCTAAGCGGCAGTACCGCGCACCCAACGGTAGTACCGCTGAGAAGCCACAAGCGACAGTACCGCTCCGCAGCGGTAGTACCGCCGTGGCTCCACAACAGTAGTATCGCTGGGGGCCTGGCACCTCCGCCTGGTCCTCAACTTCTTTGAGAGATCCCTTCTCCCTCTCTCTCTCTCTCCCTAGCGGTAGTACCGCACTGCCTGCGGTACTATGGCCGAAGGGTCACAAGCGGCAGTACCACTCCACAGCGGTACTACCGCCCTTGACCCCACTGCCGTAGTACCGTTGGGCAGTCTGGCTCCTACCGCCTCGATTCGAGAGGTCTTTTTCTCGTGTCGGGTTTTGCGGCACTAGTCACGGTTGTAGTGGCGGTAGTACCGTTCCTGGAGCGGTAGTACCGCCCTACCACCGCGGTAGTACCGCAGAATTGGATCTGTTCCCTACTAGTATCCTCAGTGCGGCAGTACCGCTGGCTGGGGCGGCAGTACCGCCCCCTCTCAGCGGTAGTACCGCCCTGTGCGGGGCTGGTTGGTGGGGGGCAACGGGATTGTTGCCCCCACTATAAAAGGGAGTCCCCTTCTTCCTTCTCACCTACCTCTTCCTCCCCTAAGCTCCATTTATTGCTCAAGCTCCATTAAATACTCCAAGCTTCATTTCCGTCCGATCTATCTCTCTAGCCAATCAAATTTGTTGATTTGCTCGGGAGTGGTTGAGAAGGCTCCGATCTACACTTTCACCAAGGGATTTTCGATTCCCCCACTCATCCCTAGCGGATCTTGTTACTCTTGGGTGTTTGAGCACCCTAGACGGTTGAGGTCACCTCGGAGCCATATTCCATTGTGGTGAAGCTTCGTGGTCTTGTTGGGAGCCTCCGATTAAGTTGTGGAGATTGCCCCAACCTTGTTTGTAAAGGTTCGGTCGCCGCCTTCAAGGGCACCAATAGTGGAATCACGGCATCTCGCATTGTGTGAGGGCGTGAGGAGAATACGGTGGCCCTATGGCTTCTTGGGGAGCATTGTGCCTCCACACCGCTCCAACAGAGACGTACTTCCCCTCAAAAGGAAGGAACTTCGGTAACACATCCTCGTCTTCACCGGATCCACTCTTGGTTATCTCTTACCTTTACTTGTGCAAGCTCTTTAGTGTTTCTCCCCTTGCTTGCTTGTATGCTTGTTGTTATTGCATCATATAGGTTGCTCACCTAGTTGCACATCTAGACAACCTACTTTGATGCAAACTTTAATTTGGTAAAGAAAAGCTAAAAATTGGTAGTTGCCTATTCACCCCTCCCCTCTAGTCAACCATATCGATCCTTTCAATTGGCATCAGAGCCTCGTCTCTTTATTAAGGACTTTACCGTCCAAAGAGTATGGTTGATACCGTAGACGATGTGGAGGAACACTCCGGTGTGAATCCGATCTCGTCTACGGGAGATGGGGGAACTTCGGTCTCTCGTGAGGAGTTCAATGTGGCCTTGGAGACATTGAAAACCTCCACGACGACCGAAGTTGAAAGCATGTTTACTAAATTTCTTGAGGGGCTTAAACTATCCACCGCACCGTTGAAAGTAGGTGATCCCGCCAACAAGGTGTCGGATGCTATCCCCGACAAGGGGGAAGCTAGTAGTGAAAAGGCTCCTTCTTCTAGTGGCAAGAATGGCACCGGCATCTTTGCCCATGTGGAACCACCACTTGTTTATGGTGGACCGGTTCCTTCCACTCATTTGAATCATGCCGGTCCTCCCCCTAAGATTGTGAAAAATGAGGATTTTGATTCTTGGGTTTACCGCTTTAAACGTCATTTAAATCATGTGAACACTAACCTTTGGAGAATCATTGAAGAAGGTTTCTATCCACATGATCCAAGCAACTTCACTCCTCGAGAAGCCGCGGACAATCAATTCAATGAGAATGCTCTCTTCATAATTCAAGATGCAATTCCACCCGAAGACCTACCTCATCTTCGTCCCTTCGCCTTGGCCAAAGATGCATGGCATTGTGTCGTGTCTCTCTACCAGGGAAGCGCAAGCATTCAACGCTCCAACTATGAAGTGGTACAAGATGAGGCCGATGAGTTTGCAATGAAGGAAGATGAAGAACCTCGTGAGCTTTATCGGAGAGTAACCAAACTCGCGGTCTCACTACG
Organism: Triticum aestivum; assembly: GCF_018294505.1. Classification (NCBI taxonomy): domain Eukaryota; kingdom Viridiplantae; phylum Streptophyta; class Magnoliopsida; order Poales; family Poaceae; genus Triticum; species Triticum aestivum. The sequence goes on along the minus strand of NC_057803.1, from coordinate 572,295,029 downwards.
AGATCACGGGAGCAAGGACATGGATGACAATTGGATCAAGCGCAAATTCCTCAAGGCAATGATGCCCTACCACAAGGCCATGTCCTCCGTCATTCGTCAAAGACCGGACTTCCACACTTTGACCTCAAGCGAAGTGTTGGATGAGTTTGTGGCCATGAACATTTTGGACAAGACCGCCGACAATGCGGTGCTCCGTTCTCAACAGGCAAAGAAGCCTAACCTTGCTTTGAAGGCCAAGCTCACCGTGGAAGAAGAAGAAGAGGAAGAAGAGGAGAGCAACCCCGAAGATACGAAGTATGCATATCATGAACACATGGCACTTGCTTCAAGGAAATTTTGGAGCAAGAAAAACTCGAGGCCCAACTTTAGCAAAAACAACTCGAGTGGCACAAGGGGCAAGCAACGTGCAAGGACTTGCTACAACTGCGGCAACGTGAGTCATTTCGTTGCGAAATGCCCGTATTGTTGGGTTTCGTAGTAATTTCAAAAAATTTCCTACGCACACGCAAGATCATGTGATGCATAGCAACGAGAGGGGAGAGTGTTGTCTACGTACCCACGCAGACCGACTGCGGAAGCGTTGACACGACGTAGAGGAAGTAGTCGTACGTCTTCACGATCCAACCGATCAAGCACCGAAACTACGACACCTCCGAGTTCGAGCACACGTTCAGCCCGATGACGATCCCCGGACTCCGATCCAGCAAAGTGTCGGGGAAGAGTTCCGTCAGCACGACGGCGTGGTGACGATCTTGATGCACTACAGCAGCAGGGCTTCGCCTAAACTCCGCTACAGTATTATCGAGGATTATGGTGGCAGGGGGCACCGCACACGGCTAAGGAATAGATCACGTGGATCAACTTGTGTGTTTCTGGGGTGCCTCTGCCTCAGTATATAAAGGAGCCAAGGGGGAGGGGGCCGCCGGCCAGGAGGTGGGCGTAGGAGGAGTCCTACTCCTCCCGGGAGTAGGACTCCCCCCCCCCAATCCTAGTTGGACTAGGATTCCCCGAGGGGGAAAGAGGGAGAGGGGGGCCGGCCACCTCTCCTAGTCCTAATAGGACTAGGGGAGGGGGAGGCACGCGGCCACCTTGGGCTGCCCCTTTCTCCTTTCCACTAAAGCCCATTAAGGCCCATATGGCTCCCGGGGGGTTCCGGTAACCTCCCGGTACTCCGGTAAAATCCCGATTTCACCCGGAACACTTCCGATATCCAAACATAGGCTTCCAATATATCAATCTTTACGTCTCGACCATTTCGAGACTCCTCATCATGTCCGTGATCACATCCGGGACTCCGAACAACCTTCGGTACATCAAAATGCATAAACTCATAATATAACTGTCATCGTAACCTTAAGCGTGCGGACCCTACGGGTTCGAGAACAATGTAGACATGACCGAGACATGTCTCCGGTCAATAACCAATAGCGGGACCTGGATGCCCATATTGGCTCCTACATATTCTATGAAGATCTTTATCGGTCAGACCGCATAACAACATACGTTTTTCCCTTTGTCATCGGTATGTTACTTGCCCGAGATTCGATCGTCGGTATCCAATACCTAGTTCAATCTCGTTACCGGTAAGTCTCTTTACTCGTTCCGTAATACATCATCTCACAACTAACATATTAGTTGTAATGCTTGCAAGGCTTATGTGATGTGCATTACCGAGAGGGCCCAGAGATACCTCTCCGACAATCGGAGTGACAAATCCTAATCTCAAAATACGCCAACCCAACATGTACCTTTGGAGACACCTGTAGTGCTCCTTTATAATCACCCAGTTACGTTATGACGTTTGGTAGCACCCAAAGTGTTCCTCCGGCAAACGGGAGTTGCATAATATCATAGTCATAGGAACATGTATAAGTCATGAAGAAAGCAATAGCAACATACTAAACGATCGGGTGCTAAGCTAATGGAATGGGTCATGTCAATTAGATCATTCAACTAATGATGTGATCTCGTTAATCAAATAACAACTCTTTTGTCCATGGTTAGGAAACATAACCATCTTTGATTAACGAGCTAGTCAAGTAGAGGCATACTAGTGACACTCTGTTTGTCTATGTATTCACACATGTATTATGTTTCCGGTTAATACAATTCTAGCATGAATAATAAACATTTATCATGATATAAGGAAATAAATAATAACTTTATTATTGCCTCTAGGGCATATTTCCTTCACGTATGAGAAGAGGGTAGACAATGGTGGCAAACTCATCCGAAAGGACAAGGTCAAGTCGTTCCCCAACAAGAACAACTTCACCAAGAAGACTCCTCCCAAGGCTTTGGTTGTGCAAGAAGAGTACAATGAGGATGATGACGATGATGAAGATGATGAGTCGGTTGCCATGGCCTTCGTTGCCATTGCAACAACGTCACGGGTGTCTCTCTTCAACTCACCCAACGAGAGCATCACCGCCAAGTGCCTCATGGATAGCATTAATGAACTTGAGGGAGCTAATGTGGAGGCTAACGAGTTTGAGGCCTTTATGGGCAAACTCAAGGGAAAATCCAAGAAGCACTTTGTTGCTCTCTTGGAACAACTTGGTGAGGCCAATGACATGATCGAGGCTCACGAAGATGGAAGGGCATAGTCGTGACTATGCCGATTAGATTTCGGATCTTTCCAATGCTCTTGAGGAAGAGCGTGGTCTTCGTTTGGCTCTTGAGGAGTCACACAACGTTGATCATGCTAAGTTAAAGAAAGATTATGATCATGCCCTTATTGTTTCTCGTGTGCTAAATTCCGACAAGGCCAAACTCGGAGTTGATCTTGCTAGACTCAAAGAGAAGTTTGATATACTTGACAAGGCCCACAAGGCCTTGAAGGGTATTCACGCTAGTCTCAAGGAGTCTCATGATCAACTCCAAGTGTGACGCCCGGGTAATTAAGCTACAGTAATCCCCACTAATGATGCCACGTCACCTCGGTTACTGTGGATAAACTCGCGTTAGTTCAGAACCTAGTTCGAATTTCAAATTCAAAATCGAGCAAACAATAAAAGTTTTCAAATATTAAGATTTAAATGTTCAGAGTGAACCAAATAATACATAGGTAATTATGGTGGAGAAACCAAACTTTGATGAAATGTTTAAAGGCCCTAAAACAATTAAAACAATAGTAAAAACAATTATTTAAATACCTTTTGTAACTAATAAAATGTCAAACTAATTTATTTAAGAATTAGACTTTTTGTGACTATGGACTAAGTTGAAATACTAAATTAGATGCTACATGTGTATTTTAATAAAACTAAAATTATAGGAAACAAAACTAAAACAGAAAAGGTAAAATAAATAAAAGTAAAAACAAAAGAAAAGAAAAGGGACCCCCACTGGGCCAACCGGCCCAGCTGACAGCCAGGCCAGCCCAACTGGCCCACCCGCACGGCCCAGCCGACCCCCACTCCTCCCTTATCCTCTCACCCCACCCGAACCCT